>NC_141609.1:32716271-32922521 GCF_047967505.1 Dipteris shenzhenensis | reverse complement strand
ATTTGTCATAAGATGGTCATGATTGTGGGCAATCAAGCCAGTGAAACCAAAAAGACCACAGCTAGTGGACATAAGCATGGAAGTACCTTAAAAGCACGAAGGTCCCAAATACGAAAGGTGCCATCATCACTTCCTGATGCTATCATGCAGCTTGCCAACCTAATTCCACCACAAGTTCAGGCTTCATATTCAAGTATAACAGGCAGTATACTGCAATGTAGTCGTCAGCATTGATTCAAATGTAGGAAGCTCACTCTCTTCAATATTGAGTGTGTAAATAAACACAGGGTACCTATTCCATGAAATAACATTGACATCCGAATCATGCGCCTTGATTGAGATCACTGCCTGATCCCGTCGGCGTGCATCCCAGACACCTATGGTCTTGTCCACGGAACATGAAGCAAAAACATCCACTTCGGTTGGACTCCACTGATTTGTCAATCCACCACCAAAATCAAATCTTGTCAAGACATGTCAATAAAAGGGTCAGGCTTATTCCTAAATTAGAAGCTTTAATGCTAACAACATGTAAGCAACCTTTTCTTCACCAAAATTGAAATGTAACACTTATAAATATAGGTGCAGGTCATAAGCAAAAAAGATCGCTACACTTCAAATAACATGCAGCATACTTTTATCACCTCTCCACAGATAGAAGGCATTAAAGAGGCCTTATGATTGGCGGTGTGAGCCTGTTATTGGCATCTGCAGCCCATCGCATGGCTGCGTACATGGCAACCCTGCAGCCTGCAGCCCACAACTGCACATATGGCAGGTCAGCAAGCAGTACGAAGCAGGTATTGGCTATATGGTGGCTTATGTCAGAAAATGCAGGCAGCAGAAGAGCAGAACAGGTCAGCAGATGTCGTTACAGGTTGGCAAAAGCAGGCAGCAGCCCATCAAAGGCTGCCACATGGCTGTATGCCAGGCAGGACGGCAACAGAGGGCAGCAGCAGTACTTGACCGCCACATGGCAGGTCAGGGCAGTCCGGAACAAGGTCGGCCAGTCTCTAGCAGGGCAAGTCAACTGACATCAACACAGACCTATAAAAGTGGAACACTTTCCCTCAGATCCAGCAGCTGCAACTAGCAGTGGTCAGGATACAGAAGCTCCAGCAGTCCCAGCAGTAGCCTCAGCAGTTCCAGTAGCAGCAGGACGAGACCTTGCAGCAACCAGGGAGCCAGTCCCCTCAGTCACAGTCTCCACAGCAGCATCAGTGCCAGACAATTGCAGATCAGTCAGCAGTAATTCTACAGCAGCCATAGCCCCTATCGTATGATGAGATCAGTTCTCTCCTAGCCTCAGCCATGCCCCTCAGAGGTACTCAGATGCATGCCCTTTCAATGAGAGGACAAATAGTTGTACAGCGGGGTATTTCCCAACATAAAAATGAAGTTGGTATGTGATGCCTTCCAAGCATACTCTCTCTCTCTCTCTCTCTCTCTTGGAGAGTTCGTGCCCCAAGAGGCCTATCAGATTGGGTTGACTAGGAGGCAAGGGATTGCTTCTGGCTGATTTGATGATACAGATATTGCTATATGCGGGTAACATAGTCCTTATATCATATTCAGCAGAGGAATTGCAGAGGCATCTGAAGGCCTTAGGTGTTTTGCAGGGAGAGAAACCATCACATCAACTGTGGATTGAGGCAGGGACAGCTGCAGGCATACCCAGAGAGCAGAGAACTTACACACTATGCCAGATCGGGGAAATCAAGACGGAGGAGCATTTTCTATGTGTCTGTCCAGTCTACTATGAGATCCGAGGACGATATCACTACCTCTTTCAGGAGGGACATGGCTTTGGCCCTCTCACACGACTGATACGGCTGATACATTTTCACGATCAGGTCTGTGTTGGGCTCTACCTGCTTGATATGCGCCGACGGAGAGACACACTGATGCAACAGACCAGAGAGCAACAAGGACTGATGCCACAGTGTTGGAAATAGAGGACACCTCACACTCCCGATCTAGCTCATACAAAACTCAGAGAGACGGAGAGAGCGATAGCAAAACTCAGATATATTCCTCCACAATAGTGGGCAGACAAAAGCTCAAGAGATGAGCATATACAACAGCCAACAGATGTTGTCCAAGATGCTGAGCCTACTCCTCTCCCTGTGCACTTGCCTGTGCGGGGCAGTGACTTTTGTAACACCCCATGCGTCGAATGAGGTGTTCCATCTTCTCCCTAGGAAGCGCCTTCGTGAAGACATCTGAGATGTCATCGTTGGTCGAACAGTACATCAACTCTATGACTTCTTCGTCGATGAGTCCTCGAACAAATTGATAGTGGAACTCGATGTGCTTTGTTCGTGCGTGAAACACGGGGTTGTTGGCGATCGCTATGCAACTTTGGTTGTCACACATAACCACTGTCGCATCTTCTTGGGCCACATTCATGTCCTCCAAGATCCACCTGAGCCACAATGCTTCACATGCAGCTGTACAAGCAGCCCTGTACTCCATCTCTGTAGATGAAAGGGAGAACTCCATTCTGCTCTAGAAGATTCACCATCACTTCTTGAGCACTAGGCAGAAGCGTATCATTCTGGTTGTTTTTCTCCTCTTCATAGTCTTCAAATCTGATGTCTTTCCACGAACTTTCCATGGTGCTTGATTATGTGTACTTTCCCAATCTCAACACAGCCATACACTCCCGGTAATCAACCTGGATACAGACCGGACCTCTGATACCAATGTAACATGCAACACTAACCTGAATGTGTGATCATAGCAAGACCTTCTTTAAACCTTTAGCGACGAATTAGCATTATGCACCATAGAGAGAGAAACGAGATAAGGGATAGATAGAAAATAGAGTCAACAACCGATTGGGTCCCTGTATCCACTGAGGGCCCCCTCCCCCAAACAAGGAAGAATTTGCTTATATTTGGAGAACTGAGAAACACAAATAATACTCTTTGAGAGAGCACGGAAACGCACTTCTGAAGAGTACACTGTGCACATGTATTGCAAACCCAAAGACCTAAGAGGCAACGCCAACCAATACCGAGACCTTGATACTGTCCACACTGACAATGTCGGACACTTCTGCAAGGCAAGGAAGAGACTTGTGCTGTCCACCAGGATGCATGGTGATTGCGTGAGTGAGAGATTGAAAAGCTAGGAGTAATAGATTCTTAAGAGCGCTAAGAGATGACTGAAATATAGATGTGTATACACCTTCCGAATAGGCTAAAATGAAGACCAAAGGCTGAGGCTGTTCAACTCCAGAGGTGTTCAAGGCTGCACACAAGAGGCTGGGTGGGGGCTGTTTGGAGTCCAAATGAGGGCCTAGAGGCCCCCTATTTATAGGGCTGGAAGAGTTGAGCCAACCTGCCCAAAAGCCACCTTTTGGCTCACAGCTTTCTGCATCTATGCAGGCTGAGCCATCTCTTTTGGGCCGACCCATTGGTGTGCATCCGGTTAGTGCTCCTTTCACCGCACCACCGAGTATGCCTGGAGCTGGCTTGGGTTTAAATGGTAGGCCACACCCTTGGGAGAGAGGTCAGCCCTCTTCTCAGCCCTCTGGACAGGTGCGGGAGTTGCTTGAGAAGAACTTCATCTCTCATAACACTTCTCCTTTAGCACTCTCCTTTTGCATCTCCAATGCTTCTGGTGAAGAGGAAGGATAAATCGTACCGCATGTGCATTGATTATAGGGATCTAAATAAGGCCACTATCAAGAACAGGTTTCCAATCCCCAGAATAGATGACCTGTTGGATAAACTCAAGAGTGCTCAGTTTTTCACGAAGATAGATTTGAGGTCTCGTTACCATCGAATCAGGATGAAAGAAGGAGATGAGCACAAAACGGCCTTCCGCACAGAATAGGGCTGGTATGAATTCAAGATGATGCCTTTTGGGTTGACTAATGCACCGGCCACCTTTCACGCACTGATGAACAGGATATTGCAGCCACTTCTTTTCAGATGCGTGCTAGTTTTCTTTGATGATATCCTCATTTACAGCAAGGATAGACAAGAGCACATTAAGCATGTGAAGCAAGTGCTGGAAATTTTGAGGATGCATCAGCTTTATGCAAAAGCTAGCAAATGCAATTTTATGGCAAAGGAGGTTGAGTACCTTGGGCATATTGTGAGTAGACATAGCATTTGGGTGCATCCCCCAAAAGTGAAATGCATCAAAGATTGACCACAACCACAAAATCCCACCCTGTTGAGAGGATTTTTAGGTCTTGCTTCCTTCTACAAGCGCTTTATTCGCAAATTTGCCAAGAGGGCAGCTCCTCTCACTGGCCTCTTGAAGAAGGATGCTTTTCAGTGGTCAAAGGAAGCACAACGTTGCTTTGAAGACCTGAAATTTTATCTCGCTCATGCATCTGTCTTGGTATGCCTTGATTTTTTGCGTCCTTTCATTGTGGAGGCAGATGCCAGTGGCAAAGGATTGGGGGCTGTTCTGAGGCGGGAACACGGGGTAATAACCTCGAAAGCAGGAAGTTTGATGCCAAAGAACTCAATTTGCATGTTTATGATGAGGAGATGCTGGCTATCTTGCATGCTTTCAAGAAATGGCACCACTATCTATACGGGAGTAAAATTAAGGCGAAAACAAATCATAGGACACTCGAATTCTTCCTCACCCAACCAAATTTGTCATATAAGCAGCTGGCTGCAGTCCACCAATCCTATGATTTTGACATTGAGTATAGAAAAGGGAAGGAAAATGTGGTTGCAGATGCCTTGTCCAAGATGTGGGCTTGCAAATTGTCTGCTATCTGTACCATATATCATGTGTGGATCATGGCATTCAGGAAGAGTATATGCAGAATTCTAAGGCAGCTCCCATATTTTCAGATTTGCAGAAGCCTTCTAGTCAGGGTCATTCGGATTTCAAATTGCATGATGAGCTAATGTGGTAAGACGAGATTTATTTAGTGCCAGACTCAAAATACCGCGAGTTGGTTTTGCAAGAAATGCACTCCTCTCCCATGACTAGACATGCGGGTATCACTAAAACATATGAAAGAATCAAGTAGAGCTTTACCTAGGAAGGAATGTGGAGAGATGTGGTTAAATACGTGGCTGAATGCTTGCCATGCTGTCACGAGGGCATGATTTCTAGCACATGCATGTTGGCCTGCATGTGGGCAGGACCCTGGGAAAACAAGGGGCGAGGTCAAGGGTTACTCGATGTGCTAGAACCCCTAGCATTTGTGCCTTGGGGGAAAATGAAAGGTCTAGGGCCAAGAGGGGCCCAAAGAACCTTAGGCTTTTAAGTTGGTCATTGGTGGGCTTTTAAAAAGGCCCCACTAAGGCATGGGCTGCCACGTGGCAAGCCCATGCAGCCCCCTTTTGGAAAGGAAGGCCAAGGAAGGCCTTGGGCAGAAAATTGGACGGGCAAAAGGAGCACGGGGCAGAATCACGAAAATGGAGGTTGACGCCGAAAATGAACATGGGGCTGGAATCCGGAGAAGGGACGGAAGCCTTCATGGAGCCTAGTGCAGCCGTGAGCACGGAAGAGCCTTGAAGGGGGCTGGCAGTATTGTATGGAGCGGTAATGGCAGCTGCTGATGTACGTATGGGGTTATTGAAGGCGGCTGTACGGAGTGGGTAAACAGTACGTACTGTGGGCTGCCCACATTAATGACTGCATGGACTACCGTACATGGTTGTCCGGAGAGCGTAGCTGCAAGGGTACGTACAATTGTACGGCTGGTTGTACGGTGAGTGTACCTGCTGGCTATATGGATGGATTCTGAACAGTTTGTCTGCCAGGCTGGGTATCGAGTGGCTGATGTACGGGCTGCACGTATGTCAATAGAGCATGCTTGTACGGTCATTGTACCGTAGCCAACCGTGGCTGGCTGTACCAAGAGCAGCTAACTGAATTCATAGAGGCCCAAGTTCTGTGGAAGTCCTTCAACTGATGATCCTTTCCCTTTTGCTAAGTTCTAGATGATGTTGGCTGTGTATAAATGCCTTTTCTTTTTGTGTGGAGCAGAGAAGTCGTCAAGCAGGTACTTGAGGCAAATGTGGGGGATTATGTGACCAAGTATTGGTTGTTGGGAATGGTCCTGAGCTGAGTACAAGTGTTCTCAAGAGAATTGCTTGGCAGGGTGATCACAATGTATGCTTGCAGCTATTGTTTGTGCCTCTGAGCGCCGGGGGCAGCTCAGTTATGCTTTCACTTATTGTTTGGGTATTCAGTGAGTTAGTGGACACTTGTTGTCTTGGGGAGCGTGTGGCCTTGTGTGGGCTGCTAGTAAACGCTCTCAGGTTAAATGCAGGCGTTTGCACTGTGAATGGATGCCTATGGTCACATGGGTGTGAGAGCAGAGCCCCGCAGGGCTATTGTAACCGGCCTTTAGAACCCCGAAGGATGGTAAACCACAACTAACTCTGATTACACCATCAAATACAGCTGCTTAGCATCCATTTAAACACACCACATCAGATAGCATAAAAGAAAGTACAAGTGAGGCTAGAATGCCCCTGCTCAATGATCACACGGCGACACCGATTGGCCCCAAACACTTGGCGCCCCTTGCGATATTTCTTTATTCTTCTTTAGTGAAAAGTAACAGCAAAATTACAACCAGGGCTCACCTATCACTGTTCACTGGCCCACACTAGGTACCCACTGCATCAAACTGGCAAATTGTGCATCCCAACTGCTAGAGCAAGGCATAGGCATCCTCTGACCTCAACAACCTGGTATCAACTTGGGTTCACCCTCTGTAACTAGGTGATGGCAACAAACCCAGGGAATCCTGTAGAGAATCTCAAATTGAGAAACTAAAAATAAATCCCACAGTGAAAAAGAAATAGAAACTGGGCTGGAATTTCGGGATTGCGTGCCCACAACGCAAGCTGCAACCAAAAAACCCTGCCCCACACTAGAACAGGTTCTCGTGGTATCCAAAACCCCGCCAATGACCTCAAAACAGAGATTCACAGTAAGAAACCCTATTTCGCAGCAAGAAAACTCAGCCTCGGGCTGTGTGCGAGTACAGAATGCCTGCAACAAGGTCCGTACAGTCTGTTACGACATAGTTCCCGCAGCCTGGACAGATTCCGTACAGCGTGTACAGACTGCCTAACAGTCTGTATAGCCTGTAATTTCCACCGCACAGCAGCAGATCAGTGCCAGGAAGGCCTCCAACGATTTGCAAATGATGCTCCCTGGCTTGGACTGCATGCAACAGGGCTGGAGACCAAAGAAACAGAGAAAAACAGTGACCAGACAGCAACCAGCAGCCCGTAGAAGGTCTGGCGAAGCAAACACGAGAAGAAGGATCCAAAACAGGCTCCAGAACTAGACGCCAGCTGCCCTAATAGGAGGAGGATACTAAAATTGGAGCTGATGGGCTGCATGCCCGACACGTGGCACATTAATGCCCCTAACCCCCTGTACCAAGGAAGCGTTGGTTTCCGAGGGGCAACTTTTAAAGGTCCTAACCCCACTAACCAATGACAAACATTGGTACTGTCTAGGGGCAACCTTTTAGTCCTTTTTAACCCCTCTTCCAACGTGAAACTTCGGAACCTATCTTGGGGCAAACTTCCTAGCTCCATCACACCCCTCCGCGGGGTCAAAGTGATGCCATGCCTTGATTCTAACAGTTAGGTCTAGCAAGTGTGTCCAGTTAGATGTTAACACTAGGGGCTTTCAGGAGCTCACTACTCCTCTAGGCCAGTCCCCTATGGCCAGATTGGTTACAAACTTAGTCATAGTTTATTTGCTTACAAAATTCACATCCCCGTGACAGCTATTGTGTTGTGATATTGATGCCTATGGAGTGTGGGAAGAGCACCGAATGCGAGTGGGTTTGTACTCATTGTGTATCCTATTTGCTGGCTTTGGCTAGTAACATGCTCCGTGTGGGAATATGCTTTTGGTTTCTCCAGGAGATAGGTCACATGCAGGCAGTGATTGCTAGGCAGACGGCACATCTTTGGTACAATCTCATTGTTGAGAGGCAGGGGTCGGAAATCCATGCTTGGAATGGGAAGTATCTTTGGAACCCCGAGAGGGATGGTCCAGGTGTGACTGCCATACTGTTTGCTGTATTGTGATGCTAGATCTCTTTTGGGAAACCAGTTATTGTATCAGGATATGTGCGACCCATAGGGTGAGAGACTATTGGTCATGGCAATCTTGGTCAAAGGAGAAAGCTTGTGTATGCTTTCCCTTTCTGCTTTGAGCAGATAGATGGCTAATCGGGCAATGGCAATGGCAACGGCTATGGAGAACTATATGGCCAAGTGTGGTTACTGCTGACAGTTCCAGGGGCTGTGTGCAAGCTTCCTGGACTAGGGACGGAGACAAACTACCAGGAGTGGTGAGAGCAGCGAACAGTAAAGGCTTTGCAGGGTATGTGGATGCCAACTGGGATGTGGAATGCCCCAGTTGTAAGAAGGGATGTATCCTTTATGTAGCCTGGAATTCTGGGTCTCTCACTTAATTAAAGAAATACCGAAAGGAGCGCCAAGGTTTGGGGCCAATCTATGTCTTTGCTTTTGAGAAGGGGCACTCTACCTCCCAATACTTTTGCTGAATTGTTTATGTAACAGCGTTGATTGGTTACTGGTTAGTTTACTGTCCTTCAAATTACCTGCAGGTCTCTTGCAGCCATTACCCATTCCAGAGGGAAAATGGACGCACATAGCAATGGATTTCATCACAGCATTTCCTTCTACAGAGAAGGGATGGGATTTTGCTATGGTAGATAGGATGACAAAACAGGCCCGATTTAAACCCACTAAGACCTGGTATTCAGCATCACAGGTTGCTTGGCAATTCATTGAGCATGTCTTTAAGCATCATGGTTTCCCTCAGGAAATTGTCAGTGACAGAGATGCAAAATTTATGGGTCACTTTTGACAGGAGATATTTACAGCAGTGGGTACTTTACTCACACCTTCTGCTGGCAACATGCATGGAAGTACGTTCTTACCGGCAAGTTTGAGACGTCCTCTTCCCACTCTTGGAAGCTTATAAGATGAATTGAGTTTGGGTTTATGTTATTTCCATCATTTAGTGGAATTTATGGTTTTGGACCTCATGGCTGTGACTTCTGAGGTAGAAGGGTACGCTTTTGACATTCTGTAGTCGCATGAATATGAAATTCCAATGTTTCTCATGTTCACAGAAGTCTAAATTTTGTGGATGTTCATATTATAGTGGGTTGAAAAAAATCAAGCAAACAAAATCTTAATTTATGACTTGCACAATGTCTTCTGGGAGATGTATCTCTTCTACATGTGGCTCAATGCTTGACCATAAATGTGTGAATCTTATTTAGCAAAAAAAATGAAGGACACTACCCTGAGCATGAATTTATTGAACGGTGATCAGCCCTACCATAAAGGGCCAGCATTACAAAAATCTGATTAGAAATAGAAAGGAGCACAGTGTGCAAGACCAATAGTTCAAATGCGATAGCTCTCTACAGGTGTAACATAATCCATTAGAACATCCTTCATCTCACTACTAAGTTTCCTTTGATTTAAGCATCTACATCCTTTTAGATGCACAGCCTGGACAGACCTTCTACAGCAGCAACCGCGAGACCATTCCCGAGTGCTCGCTTCTAAGCTTCAACTTAAGCTAGCATGATCATTGATTCTTGTTAATAACTTCGCCAAATGATCATTGATTCTTGTTAATGATCATTTGCACTATTGGTGCTCTTAGTACAAATGCAATAGCTCTCTACAGGTGTAACATAATCCATTAGAACATCCTTCATCTCACTACTAAGTTTCCTTTGATTTGAGCATCTACATCCTTTTAGATGCACAGCCTGGACAGACCTTTTACAGCAGCAACCGCGAGACCATTCCCGAGTGCTTGCTTCTAAGCTTCAACTTAAGCTAGCATGATCATTGATTCTTGTTAATAACTTCGCCAAAAACCTGAATAAAAATCCAGTCAACCCATTAGGCCTCATGGATTTTTCTAACTCTATACTATTAAGGGCATTTGGCTGATAGTTACTGTTTGCTTACTAATTAGAGAACTCTTTGAAACTAAATTTCCTACTCGTGTTCCAAAAATGATTTGAAACTATGGGCCTGCGACTATCAATTGATTCTATTTTTTGCTATTGGAAGGAAAAAAGTGAAAGGGGCAGTCAGACTAAGCAAACTAGCCCGTCCAATAATTCCTATTACCACTATTTAAACCCTTCTTCCTCTTCATAATTTCCTCCCAGTCCTTCATATACAACAAAACTACACAATCCCACCATTTCCTACGATTCCTGTCTCATCTAATTGCCAAACTGGCCATTACTTTGATGCTCTTGTCAATGGAGGTCTTGCCAGACTCTGCTCAGAAAACTTTTTGCACTTCAAAATTTTGTAATTAAAACTTGAAGGGGACATCCCAAGACCATTTAACTGATACAAGTAGTGTGCGAAGTGTTTGAAATCAACCAATAGAGGGTATGCATAGCGGACGACTAATAGATCAGCCCAGGGGCTCACATAGGGTGTGATGTAGGTGGAATCACAAACTTTCTTAATGTGCTTAACATTGATGTGTAGAATAACAAGTAGACAATGCTCAAAAGAGGTATAGGAACATCAAAATATTTGTCAAATGGACACGAAAGTGCAATTTCTGTGGAAAGTTTGGTCATTTTGCAAAGAAGAGACTCTTAGCAAATCTTGTGTAAGAATTAGGAAAAGAACTTGAGGAGACAATTGCTCTCACTACTTTCACCACCCAAATCAATCTTGATAAGGGTGATGACTCATTTATCTTTTAAGTTGTTTTATGTATGGTCAGTAAGGGTTCTCTGCCTTAGGATGTCTCCCCTAATTGATTGTTAGTCGTATGTGAGTTTTACCTTGTCAGACCAATGGAAACTCCCCATGCATAGTCATTGTACATTCTCCCAGTTGTCTGCCAAGAGCCATAACTAGAGTGAGTCGTAGGTTGGGGTCATGAGTGTTGTTACTAGATGTGAACAAGCCATGAAGCCTCTTATGTACTATTGTTGGGGTGAGGTCATCAATTTATGGGGGGGAATTGTTGGGATAAATTGATGTAATGGGATGATACCAAGGGGTCAAAGGTCAGTGTGTGCTTGTGTGATCACATGGTGTGACCAGGTTAGGTGGTAGAAGGTTCTAGTAGGTGTGATTGAAAGAATTATGGACCTGATTTTGCCAGAGCATGCTGTCCCCCCGATCACAAATAGTAGGAGAGAAAGAGACCTCGAGATCGAGACGTGGCACACTCGACAAAGGACGGACGCACAGATTACACTAGATGACATCTCATCTATCTTCAAACCTAGAGTGCGATCGATAGGGGTTACTATGGCGCTCGTTGGACTACTCCCCCAGTCAACATACAGAGATCTATTACAACACTACCTAGTTTGACATTGGCTGTCACCGCGAGGTAAGGTACACACCACATCACTTTTGGATTTTTGTGATGATTCTATCCTTTTACAAGATGTTGATCTAGACAAGGCTATGTCTCAAATCTCACAAGCGTCCCAATCACAACTTAAAGGTGTGCACTATTCGACATGGGTAGGATACATGATGACCTTATCATCGATAATGGCCTAGAATGCTAGCCCTCCTTAGGTGGTTTCACTTATTTCCCACATGGGGGGCGGGGAGGTGGGCTCCAACATAGTTGAGTATCTCATGGGATCTCTTGCCTCCATCTCACCACCGCCTCCAGGAGTGGATCACGTATATATGCTTTTTAGTATATCTACCCGAAGGCTTTATGATGCACACTAAGACACCATCAAAGCAAACTACTTATCATATCATGACATACTGTTTGATCACAACCTAAAACGTCTCTCCTCTCTACTCACATACATTGACCACATACTGCTCTTAGAGGATCGAGCCATTTTGATCACATGCTCTCTCCATGAGGTTGTCTCACACATTTTTCCGAACACCACTCCTATGTGCTCATCACCTCTTGACTCAATACCTATAATAGCTGGTATGATGATGAGTGTAAAAATTTATGCTGACAATGCAATTTCAAGGCTATGCATCATCTTCAGAGCAAGGCAAAGGTAGTACATGAGTACCTTCACCTATCGAAAGAAGCACGCCTTTGTTTGTCAAAATTGATAAGTTAATAAATATTTTGTTTAGTAATAACTCTAAGGACTTCTAGATGAAGTTACTTGAGCGTGATCCCCATCCCCTCTCGTGGACATCAAACTTTGGAACTTCTATGCATACATGCTATACGATGCTCCTTACCATCCAGCACCCAAACTCTCACATGCACCACACCCACATCATGTAGACTTTTCATAGCCATTGGTGTCAAACATACAGCCCTGAAGCTTCACGACGGTCGAGCAAAAGATCCCGAGGGCATACGTACTAAGGCCATTTCATATGGAATAAATACTTTGGCCCTAATCTTAGCAAAGCCCTTCAACAAAGTAGTTTAACTTGGTTTCCCTCACATGTGGACCCTTAACACCGTCACTCCCATTAACAAGGTAGGAGATTCCATGAGCCCAAAAAACTGCTCAACCATTATGATTGGAAATGTCATGTCCAAGATCTATGCAACATTGAGGTTAGCCACTTCACAGAGCTTCAGGGACTCAAAGCTGTCGGACTCATGTGGGCTTCTAGAGAGATCAGGGGACCATGGAGCACATACTCACACATAGAGGTGGCATTGAGGAGGCCAAGGAACATAGATAGATGGTTTATTGTTTGTTGTGAATTTTGCAAAGCTTTTGACATAGTGCTAAGGGCTCAACTCGTCGCATGGCTATAGGACTTGGGTTACGATCAGAACATCACTTCGACCAATCATGACACTCTATGAGAGAGTCTCTGGTCAGGTTTGACAGTGGAGATTATGAGTTCTATTGGGGTCAAACAAGGTTATTCAGTATCACCAACCTTGTTTAGCCTCTATACAGACACGCTTGAGACTTTCATTAGACCCCTAGGGAGGACTGGCCAGCCTGATCCTTGCTCCAAATTCTCCTATACATAGATGGTCATACTCTCCTCCTTAGCAGAGAAGCTCAACTAATACTTGGATGCACTCCAAAGTTTCTATGAGATACACGATTTGAAGGTCAACCTTGGTAAAAGAAATTTGATGATCTTCAATATATCTCTGAGGCATAGGTCAAGCTAGGGGACCTTCCTCCATGCTTACCGAAGCAAGGCCATGGCTGGCGGGAGTGACTGTGGCACTTGCTTGTTGCAAGGTGATAGCTAGGAGATGGCCGTCATGGGTGTTGATGCCTACATAGAGGTTCGTCCCACCCCTTCACCTCATTGTATTTAGTCCTTCGAAGACTTTAATAAGCTTTCTTTTCTTTGTTTCTTTCCTCAAACTTGCTCACTAAATTCCTATTTATCTAGCCTTGGTAATTTGCCTACTCAAATGTTGAATTGACAAGCAAGTTTCTTTGCTATGGGTGTTCCTGGTGTGTATGATTCTTGAATGGGTGTCCCCATTATTTATGATTCTTGAATTTGTCTTTTCATTATTTGATCAATGGTAGATTTGTAAGTTACATGTCATTATTTGACCCTTGCTTATGTTTGTTCTTATGTTTCTTGTTGAGTTTGGACAAGTTTTGTTGGCTTGCTCTACATTGTGTTTTGTGATCTTTGCAATGGTTTCTTTGGTGTTGCATGTGAGTGATGTGGATTGGCTTGTGCTGCATGTGTCTTGTTTGTATTAAGTAGTGCATTGCTTATCCATGTGCACTTTTCTACCTTTTTGTGTGCTCAGTCTATTATGTCTAGTGGTTTTAAAGAACAACTCCGAATGCTTGAGAAAAAACATCATACAAATGAGCAATCCGAAAGGCGTTGATCATGGGAAAAAGAGATAAAACAATTGGCTGTCGAAAACTAGCCTGTTTCTAAAGAACCCAAATCACTGCCTAGGAAATTTCTAGGACATGGGCAAACACCAAGATGCATCCAAAAAATACCTCATTGGCAATAATGACGTCAAAGATACTTGCAAGCCAAGACTTAAAAGGACATTCCTACCTTCAGACGATCACTTTAGAACTTCCAAGCCAAGACTTACAAAGACACTCCTATCTTTAGATGATAACTTTAGAACTTCAAGTCCAACACTCCCAAATGGCACACAAGGTGTAGATGGACATGGTTAGTGGTATTATCCTACATGTGTTATATTATCTTCCTCATGCTTCGGGATGTCATACTTTCAATGCATGCATGTGATTTTGGCCTTGTTTATGGGTGTGTTGTGTCTCTTTTGAGGGTCATGTCGAGAAGAACAGCAACAAGGTCGGCTAGACGTAGGGATTGTTGCGCGGGTTGGAGCCAACCAACTGGGCCCGGAGAGAAAACCGAGGGGTTGGGTCCTTGCATGGAATGAAGGGCCAAAGGCCCACCTTTATAGAGCCCCACAGTTGGTGGGGAGGTAGAGCACAAGTCGGCAGGCAAGTTGGCTAAAGGGCCCAAAGATGCCTAGAATAGAGAGCCCATGGGGGTGGATGCTGGGTCATTTTGCAAAGGTTGCAAAAAGAAGACGGCGGATCAAAAGAACAAGGAGGAGTCCGACTCATATTTAGATGGTGTGATCATCCTAGAACTATTCTTGGTGATAGATCCATGTGTTAGTAAGGTCAGATATGTAGACCTAGAAGTCATAGTGCAGATGCTTGATATTGAGATGTGGGTAGACGGAGAGGTAGAGATCTTTGTGAAGGATAGCAAGCGCTTGGACTCTTCAAGGTGCTTGGATGTTGATACTAATATAAGGGTGGATTTCATGGAGTTCCCTAGGGTTTCAAGTTTAGACGGATGCTATAATTCAGAAGGAGGCATTAAAGGACTACACAGGCCATTGGTATGTGCCTCCATGATATATGGTTTGCTTTCTAGTATGTAATTGATGTCATATTATAGTAACGCACCATAACCATATGCTCCTTTCTCTCATCACCCTGTCTATTAGAGGATGTATAATTGCCTTGCTGCAATTTTCTAGTCATGATGTCATTCTACTTTCTATAGCAGTCTTTAACCATATGACCCATTTTACCACAGTAGTAGCATTCAACATTGTTGTTTGCATTTTGGTCTCTCTACCATTCACCACGACCTCTTTGGCTCCCCCTGTCTCTAAAGTTACCACATCCTCCTCCATAGGATTGGTTTTCTTGAATCTGCTGCATATTTTGATTTCTACCATGGCCTCCAAATCGGCCAGCTCTACCTCTGCCTCTACATGTTCTAGCATTTGAGTAGAAGACAGCTTCTTTTGAAGTTCCTCCTGAAGAAGATGCACCACCATTTCTCTGCTCTTCAAAAATTAGAAGATCAATCAACTCCTCAAAATCAAGAAAATTATCACGGACGGCAATGGATGTATGGATTTGTGCATAATCCTTTCCTAGACCATTCAAGGTCACAGAAACTAAATCATCATCTTCCACTGGCGACCCAATAGAAGCAAGTGCATCTGCAATCTTCTTCACCTTCATGTGGTAGTAATTGATGCTCATATTTTCTCTCTGCACATTATGCAACTCCTGCTTGAGCTGCATTTTCTTGGCTTGTGTATTTGTGCTATACATTTTTATCAAAGTATCCCACACCTCCTTCGGTATGCTTGCATCTTGAATATGCACAATCATAGAATCTGAAATACTGATAGACAGCCAGTACATAACTTTTTTGGCTCTCTCATGCCAGCCTTTAAATGCCTGCAACTCCTATTGATTGGGAACATTAGGAATAACTAGTTCTTGTTCAGCTCTAGTAATGAACTCCCAATAGCCTTTTCCCTTAAGGAAATTTGTCATTCTAAACTTCCATGCTTGGAAGTTGTTCTTGTCAAGCTTTTCTGTGACAATCTGTGAAAGAGCATCAGATGCCATTACAGAACATTGCAAAATATTCTATCACTGCAAAGAAACACAACTTCTCCCTCATAAGGGCAAATTTGCAAAATTGATGAGAGTGGTATTTGACCACACAGTCACTTCCTAGTGACGATTATGTGTCAATAGGCAATAAGAATGTTTCTGTTACTCCCAATATCTCTGCGCACAAGCATACAATGTAATTTTTGCGATAACTGTTCACCGACCTGTAGAACAGTGGTCGCACAGCAAAAATAGGGCACTTTTCTGAGTGCCTTTGGAAAAATTCCACCACCAAAACGGGCCCTGAACTGGTCTCGAATCAAAATCTGAGATAGTGCACTCTTGCACTTTCCGGCTATGTTACCTGCAAAGATTTGCTCCCAATCTCGAAAAAAAAAAGGAAAGCAACATTGATCCTCCCACTAGGACACCGTGAACTTGGTTTGCTTTCTTGAGATCCTTACCATGAACCGAGCTCTGATACCATGTGAAGAGAGTGGGAGAGAAGGAAGGAGTCTCACTTGCAGCTTTCTCACATACACAATGGGGGAATATGCACTAAGGTGGGGGTTGAAAATAGTTTTCCTCTTCTTAGTTGTGAAAGCTAAAAGAACTCTAGGTACAAAAGAATAGGTGAACCCTATATGTGGGTCTCAAACCAAACTCAGCTAACTAAGGCGACATACTAACTGAGCCACGAACTAGAGTACATAAAGATAGCTATCATCTAGCTATTATTCATGGACAGTGTACCAACCGCATCTGCATCTAACAAGTCGGTGACATAAATGCACGATGGTCACCCTGGCATATCACGAGTGGAGCTCGATATCTCAATAGGGACTACCACATGGGCAACACCTCACAACAAGCAAAGGCAAACAAAGGCGGGATTGTCCAAGGGAAAAGGTGCATTTGTGGGGTAGGGAGTGTGGGCAGGCATATGTCCTGCACAGGCCAGGAACAAGGCAGGGAAAATAGTAACATGGGAGAGTTGGTGCCTCACACAAGTTGTATTTGGTTTATAGTGATGTTTGTGGACCCATGCGAGTTGCAACTCTTGGGGAATTCTATTATTTTGTCACATTCATTGATGACCACTAGGTATACTTGGATTTTTGCTTTACAATCCAAATATGAAGTTCTTGCTTTGAAATCCAAATTTGAAGTTTTTGCATGCTTCATGCATTTTATTGCCTTGGTTGAGAATGAAAGTGGGATGAAAATTTCCTACATTAATTTAGACAGAATGGGTGAATATATGTCAAAGGAATTTGCTAATTTTTTGGCCTCATGTGGCATACATCATCAATGCACTATGCCTTACATTCCTCAGCAAAATCCTGTGGTTGAGAGAAAGAATAGATCAGTCATGGAGATGGCCAGGTGTATGATGCAAAGCAAGCACTTTCCCAACAAGTTCTGGTTGTATGTCGTTATGTTGCAAATTACATTTTGAACAGATTTCCCACAAAGGCATTGAAGACCATCACACCTTATGATGCTTGGATAGGTCATAAGCCCAAGATTTCTCTCATGAGGACTTTTGGATGCTTGGCATATGCACATGTGCCTTCTCAAACATGCACAAAGTTGGATGATAAAGCTATCAAATGCATTTTTATTGGGTATAGCTTAGAGAGCAAGGGGTATAAGCTCTATTAGCCCCACATGGGCAAATGTTTTGTTAGTAGAGATGTTTTTGATGAATCCTCCTCTATGCCTTTGTTGGATTGTAAAAAGTATCCCACTATTGATGCCACAAATCTGTTTAATAGCTTGACACCCTTGTTTCTATCAAATGATCATGATGATACTTACTCATTTTCTTACACGGCTTTCAAAACGGCCCTACTGAGGCTACTCTTTACATCTGCAAGAGGGATGGATTTGTTCATTTTAGTCCTCTATGTGGATGACATGCTTGTGAGTGGGACACATGATGAGCTAATTGCAGCTTTTAACCTTGACATGCAGAAGATATTTGTTACTATGTTTGATCTTGGTCTCTTGCATTACTATCTAGGCATTCAATTTGCTAGCAGTGAGGGGGGCATTTTGATGTCACAATGCAAGAATATTGGACAACTTTTGCAATGCTTTCAGTTTGAGGATTTCAAGCTAGTATCCACACCATTAGAGCCTGGGTTTCACTTCTCTTCTAAGCATGGTAGCGATGCATGTCATGTAATTCTCTATTAGTAGGTAGTTAGTTGTTTGATTTATTTATGCCATACTAGACGTGATCTTCGGTATGTTGTCTCACAGTTGAGCAAATATATGCACAACCCCTCTACACACCATTGGTAGGCTATGAAGCGGGTCTTAGGTGCCTTAAAAGCACTTAGCATTTGGTACTTTTTTATGAGATTGATTCTTCACTTGTTATGCATGGATTCATTGATCGTGATTGAGGTAGATCTTCAGACACCCGTGTGTCACATAGTGGCAACTATTTCATGCTTGGTACTTCATGCATGTTGGTTTAGCAAGAAGTAGACTACCATTGTTACTTCTAGCTATGTGGCTGAGTACATACTAGCATTTGTAGCTACAGTGGAGTGTGTTTGGCTGTAGAAGCTACTTGCAAATCTTTGTGCATGTCAAGTTGCTCCCATCATCATCTTCATGAATAGTCAGGGTGCTTTGGCTATTGCACATATTTTGGTTTTCCATGCTCACACAAAGCATCACTATCACTATGTCAAAGAGAGTTTATCAACATGTGATATTCAGTTGTCTTATGTTCCCACTAAAGACAACTTGGCAAATCTTTTTACAAAGGTTCTTCCTTGACATGAGTTTGAAGCTTTTTGGCAAGCTTTAAACTTAATACCTTTTGTGATTTGATCTATTGTACTCTGTACAATCATGGGCTACTATACATCGTGCTCTTGCTTGTAGATCCTTTGAAGTTGATTTTGACTAGATATGACTCACTTTCTTTATAGGTGAAGCCATTCCTTTGTTTGATCTTTCTTTCTTCTTCCAAGAGGGATGCCTCTATATCTACTAAAATGGAGACTGGTAGATTAGTGAGAGTAGTCACAATGGTACCATACTCATCAGGTCGACTCTTAAGAAATATAGCAATCACAACGTCATCATCAAGATCAAATTTGATGGTAGCTAGTTGAGTCAATATGCTTTCATGGAGTTTTGTTGTGAGGATATTGATTCTCCCTTGTTTGGCTTTAGATCAGAGAAATTAATGAGTAGACTATACTTGGATCATTTCCCATGTGCTCTAAAGATAGTCTTAAGGTGCCTCCATGCACCATGTGTAGTTTCACAACCATCAATGTGATCAATAAAGGAATCAACCAACCCTAGTACAATTATAGCCAATGCCTTTTCATCCCTAGGTAACCATAATGCTTATCCTTCCCTAGTAGTGGGTTTCTTCTCTTTCCCATTAGCAATATTCCAAATCCCCTTTTTCATGAGTTTGGTCTACCATGTATGAAATCCCTCACCCTCAAAATTGTCTATCTTTGTTTTGGTAGCTATATGGAAGGTCTTACCAATAATGGTAGTATATAATCCCTTTACAACTCTTAGAAAGAACCATCACCATACAAATGCATATTGCAAGTAACAAAATCTAAAAAACAAAGGTTCTTTGCACACTGATAGTAGAAGGGAACTCGGGGTTTGGCTTGGAGGTTGATTAATTTCCTATTATCAAAGCTTGCCTTCTTCTTGATGACCTTTTCAACCCTAATATATTGGTTGTTGGAGGACTCACATGAGGAAGTCATTTTCCTAACATAATTAAGACTTTCAATACATCAAATAAGACTCTCCTCAATTTTGATCTCAGAACCTTGCATACACCCAAGAATTGACTTAAGTCTGAGTCTAGATGCAATCAAGAGTAAAGATACCAAGTCAAACAATATGTTGACTAAGTCAACCTTCCAAGGTGAATAACTGCCAAAAGTGCCTAGGAAAATCAATAGAAACTTGGAGCCCAAAATTCGAGGTGGTAAGAGTAGCTCTAAAAGGGGTTTCTAGTAAAAAGAAAGGTCTTATACCAGAGAATGTCCTCTGACAAGGATTGGTAGATATTCGTGTAGTACCACTCGTGATAGTTGTGCCAAGTAAATATGTTAAAAAATCTAAATAGTAGGGTTTGTTAACATCCATAGAGTATAGTCACAGAATGCAGGGTAAGTGCTGAAAGGAAAAGGGTTGGCCCTCCTTTCAAAAGGTGACATGTATAAAAGACCAAATGGTTGACTTTGGTCTTCATTATTGTATGCACAAGTTTGAAATACAAGCTCCCCCTTCTCCTCCAAGAGTGTCTTTGGAAGTTCTCTTGTTTTCTTTGTAGTGACTTTGTGTTTGTCACTCCATCCCCCTTCACTCTCTCCTTCCCTTGTCCTTATTGCTCCTTTCTCCCCTCTCTTTTCCCTGCTCCCCCTTCACTCTCTCACAAGGAAGTAGCTTGGAGTGGAGGCTCCAATGACATTCCTTCAAGATCCCCACGACACGTGAGTCATTGTCGAGACTACACATTTTTGGCACCATTGTCGGGGGTTCAAAGTATGTTGTTGCATTTGCACTTGCTTTCTTTTGTAATCCACCCATTGCATAAGGCTTCAAGCTTAACTTGGAGCTTTGTTATTGGAGTTTTAGAAGAGGTATGAGGAAGAAGTATGAGTTGGATGGAAAAGAGACGAAAAATTATCATTTTATGTTGAAGAGCATTTTTGAGTGTAGGAAACTTGTTTTTGAGGTTTGTTAGAGTTTTATAATGATAGGAAGGTAGTTTTTTAGATTTCTAAGGTGTGTATGTTGTCAAATCTCACAAAAAACAACCAAGAATGAAGAATCAAGCTGAAATTCAAAGTTGTTTTGTATGTTAACAGTCACCCCTCAATAAATCTCTCATTTTTGCACTCAAATGTTGTTTTTCTTTCACTATTTTTTCATTGAGTAGGTAGACTAGGTAGTATAGCATCCCCCTGGCACACAAAAACCTGAAAAGAAACTCCAAATCTGTTAAAAATAATCAAAAACCAATCAGCAATATAGCGCATTCCTATCCCCATGGGTTGATAGCTTAGCACTATCCTACTGTTACTATCGCTATAGCCCTATCTCGACGGTCAAACTCTATTGACCTGTGGCCATAGTGCCTATCCCCATGACCTAACTTTTGACTGTGGTCTAACCCGCCACCCTAATTAATGTGTGTCTACCTATCCCACTAGTCTGACAATCGTTGACTCATGGCCTTAGCACTTGCCCCACGACCGTTGCTATAATAGTATCCCATCGATCGCTTTAGTTATCCCCATTCCCATTGCCATATTTGTATCTCATCGATCAAGATACCCCGCCGACTGGTGTGTTAAGCTCATTCCCACGATTGTTGCCATTTTGCTACCCCCATGCCTATGGCCATATTATCCCACCGTACTCATTATCCTTCCACCTGTAGTCTTAGCTCATCCCTATGACTGTGGGGATACCACCTACATCCCATCCCACTAACATGTGGCACTACCCATCCTATCGATCGGTACCTTAAGAACTATCTTCTCGCCTGTTGCCATACTTGTATCCCACCGACCGACGCCTTAAGAAGTATCCCATCACCCATCGCCATAGTGATATCCTGGCGAGACCAGATGCGCCAAGCTATCCCTATGATCGTTGCCATAGCCTTATCCCTATGCCCATCGAGATACCTATAGTGTAGTCCAGAAAAAAAAATACAAAATTCAAGTTTTAGCCTAAGAGTGCCCTGTTAGAGGTTTTATACATGCATTCGCAATCTGGAAGAATTATGTCCAAGGAGCCCATGCCTGAAGAGAGTGCTTCGAGCTACACTCACCCCACCTTTTGCCCTAGCTGGGGATCGGTCCAAACCAGAAGCTCAATTCCTAGCTCCCACTTTGTAATAAGACCCCGACAAGAGGATCCATCTAGCTCTGATGAGACAGAGAGCTTGGACGAGGAGATGCAAGACCCCACTGGTCCAAGGGCTTCCAAATCCCCCTTCACTACTGTGGCATCTCCCAACTCTCCTACTCCTTCTATAGTGTTCACGTTAAGAGATACATTCTCCAACACGTTTGGACGTTTAGGCTGAACAGATAGGCATGGAGAACCCCTTTGTTGGCATGTCAATGGGAAGGGAAGGTCAGCAACAACAACCAGCTCTTCTTGAAACATAGACATGGACTGAAACCAACTTTGTGGACCCAGGGCCCACCTCCTTCGCAAGGCACCATTAGTGGGAATGCATGGAGGAAGAAGACCCATGGATGAGGGGCTTCTGGGGACAAGACCCTAGCCATGGATATATGAGAGGGGCATCTTATGAACTCCCAACCTTCCCGCTGCCACCAACCTTCGCCAACTATGTGGCCCCACAAGTTCCACCCTATCGCCCAATGCAAGGAGGTGCCGATGCCCCATGACCCACCCCCTCCAAGAGTCCGACCGTTTCCACCCACATCTGTTGCTCTAATGAATGTAGGCCTTGGCATGTCCACCCCAATGCCGGTAACATCAACTCAATGGATTCCACTACCAAGGCCAAGCTTAAGGCCACCCCTTCCCATTAGGCCCACAATGGCACCACCTCCACTAGCTAACCAAATGGTGCTATCAGATCAAGTGATATGCACCTTGGTGGATGCCCTAGGAAGGGGAGCCACACCACCTCTACCCACCCTAGTATTTTGCGCAGGGATCATACATCTCGCAGATCTAGAAATGGCTAATGCATTTGGTCTTAGTTTGGATGGCAAAGTAGGCCAATGATATAGGGCTCTCACCCTCGAAGAAAAAGTCAATTGGGAGAGCTGTGAAAAGCCTTCATTGTAGGGTTCATCCCCAATGGACATAAATGGAGCCCAATTAATCAGTTATATGAGGTGAAGCAGCATACCACTATGCAATTCACTAGTTTCCACCTGGCTTGTTTGAAGCTAGCTAGTTTGCAAGCAGCTAATTCAAAGCTAGTTTGCAAGTAGCTAGTTTGAAGCTAGCTAGTTTGCAAGTAGCTAGTTTGTAGCAAGGTAGTATGCACCAATCTAGCATGGAACCCCAAACCATATTTAACCATGATCAGATATAGAAAGGAATGTGTATCAGCATACATTAGATTTAGGCAACAACATGTATGCTTGGAGGTACCTACTTTGTAGCCAGCTTGTTCATAGGTAGTGTTATGGATAAATTTGTCTAAGGAAAAAGGCATAAATATGTGTGTGTGATTGTATGTGTGGCAATAGTATAATAAAATATGGTGTGCATAGGGCCTAAGGTTGAGGTGGCAGGGCATGACCATATGCCACCCTTCCACATAAGAGGACCCATAAGGTGTGATGTACATAATCCATGATAGTAATATTATAAAATGTAAGGTGGCATGGTTCCTCCATGTGCCACCCCTCCACCTACGCGGTCCCATGCCTGCATTTAGTGAGATATGGCCTAAAGTCCATGAGAGAAGTAATATAAAATAGGTGGAGATGGATATTATATTGGATTATTGCCTTCATGTAGGATAGGCCCATTTGGGGGGGGGGTGTAGATAGTCCAAGGATGTAAGATAAATAATAGGGAAGGTAGGATGAGGTGGCAAGATTCCTTGTGCCAACCCTCCACTTATTCTCCTAGAGGTTTGAATGTATTATAAAATTGGGAAGAGACCAAGGGAGAATCATAGACTTGAGATATGGGGCTTGATTTATGTGGAAAAATGAGGCAAAGGGTTATCGTACACAATTGAGAGTGCGTAACCGCCTAGCCCACATGGGAGACTTTTCCACACACACCATGCATGTGGGAGGATGCATTTATTGGGAGAGACAACCTCTCTTGGCTATAAAAGGAGGGGGCTATTCCTTGGTGGGACATGCTCATTCTTGTAAAGCCACCTAGCTAGTACTTTGATTTGCCCCTTCCCTTCCTTTCAAATAAAGCGTGGCCCTCTTCCCTTGATGTCTCCATCTTTACATTCCTCCTCCCATCATGTACATGCTTCTCCTTCCCCTCTCCCTTTCCCCTTGTGCCATAGTCTCCCTCTTCACTCCCTCCCCTTCTAATCCCTTTTCCCCACCCATGATAACATTTTGTTCCTTTCCTCTATGACTGGGTGTGATTGTGCAACAACTTCCATATGTGGTTCTCAGCTTTTGTGCCTATAATTTGCTTTTGGTCATAGTTTTTGCACATCTGCGCATCCCTGCTTTTGCATCTCTAGTCTACCTGCAGTTCCGGTCGCATCTTTTGGTTGTTAAATCTTCTAGTTGTACCGGTCCCACCCTCAACCATGGGGAGTTTCCTCTTGCTGTAAAAAGTAAAAGTATTTCATTTCATGTGCTCTATTCGCATCTCCTACTAGATCGTAGATTCGAAACTTTTTCAAGTTCACTCCTTGGATGCACGCCACACGAGGAGGGTGGATATTTATGTCACTTCTTGGTGCTTGGTCCTCCACTCATTACGGCTACCAATTGGCAAGATCTCTTTCTTGATCTTCATGTCGACCTTCAACGGCTGATTGTTCAGTGCATTGTTCAAGGAGACGATGGGTGGAATGATACACCGTGGTTGATTCAAGGTGAAGAACTAGTGATATACTGGGGAGACTTTGATTTCACTTCTACTCATTGTGTGGTGATAGAGCTACTTGTTGCATCGGAGGTAATTAAAAGGGTGACATTCTTCAAAGGGTGGGATGTTACCAAAGCTTGAGGGGAGACTTGGTGCATCTGCTTATTAAGTCCAGTGGATAAGCTCATCTTGAATAATTTCTTCTCGATCTCGCTACCAAGGTTTCTAGGGCTTGGCTATGGTTGGTAATGTTTCGACCAAGGAATCCCTTTGTACCTAATCAACCCTTTGTGCCTCATTTTGAGCTTCAAGTTGTAATTCTTTTTGGTCTAAAGATAAACTATCAACAAAGTATTGCAAGATTATTTGGTGCTGAACATCTTGCTCAAGTGTTGAATTCTCCCCACCCTCTCCTTCTACCTATCTTGGATTACCAAGAAACTTGGGATGTTCAGATTTTAGTCTTGGTGTGATAACATCTTGGCTATTTCAATTTGACAAAGCATACAAACCTTCGACCAACACTGCTGGTGTGGATGTGAAGCTCACTTCACTGGGGGTGAGGTGTATTGTTATAGCAAGTTTGCACCTACGAGTACTTGCAACCAAGTTGAGTACTCAGCACTCATTTTTGGGCTACAAAAGGCACAAGAGCATCGCATCAAGCAACTTGAGGTGCAAGGAGATTCTCAACTCATGTGTGAACAAGTTAGCGGAAGGTGGAAGGTGTGGAGTGAAGGCTTGGTTCTGCGACATCAACAAGCATTGGAACTGTGCCAACAATTTGAAGAGACAAAAATTCAGCATATCCCTTGAGCTCAAAATATAGTTGCTAATTTCTTGGCATGTGAAGCCTGTACTTAAAGCATGACGGGAGTGGAAGCACCACCCCAACAAAGCCGCAAGCCATGAAGGAGGGTGACCATTTGTAAGGAATGCAAAGGTTATGGTCATCATGAAACTAAGTGTTGGGCATATTTGATACAAGGTTAGCAGATGGTCGATGACTTGCCACCTTGGGAGTCATTGAGGCTTTGCCCATCACTGTTAATAGGTTGACCACCACCATCAATTTCTATGTAGTGGACATCGAAGATACAGGCAGGAGTTACCCAGCCATACTCGGGAGACCATGGTTGAGAAAGAGTGATGTAGTCAACTATTGGAAGACATGACACATGTCTTTTGGTGCTTCTAAGGAGAAGATCCTGGTGCAACTAGGTGCCACAAAACCAGAAGAAGACAGTGATACTCTCTCATCCTTGGTGTCTAAATCAATGGAAGAATTAGACGGGGGGGAGGAGTCCTCAGAGGAGGAAGTTTACATGATGGGGGTGTCTCCGACCCTGCCACCTGCAGAAAAGGTAATAGCTAGTCCTTAACAGCTTGAATCTATGCTTTCCCCAGACCTCACTCCAAGTGAGAAAGACGAGTTCCTAGAAATGTTCAAATATTTCCCTGACCTCTTCGCAACTAGCTACTGCCACCTTCACCATGTGACTGCCATAGAGCATAAGATAGAGCTGAAGCTTGATGCAAAGCCTGTGGCTTAGAAGTATCAGAGATTAGGGCCCCTACAGACCGATGCTTTGCGCTCAGAGTTGCAGAAACTTGTAGAAGCTGGGTTTATTATCTTGGTTCACAATACTGAATGGGTTTCACCAGTGGTAGTCACCCTAAAGAAAAACAATAAGTGGCGGGTCTGCATTGACTATAAGAAACTCAATGCAGCCACCAAGAAGGACCATCATCCTCTTCCCTTTCAAGATCTTATTCTTGAGAAGGTAAGTGGTCATGAGATGTATACTTTCTGTGATGGTTACTCTGGGTTGTATTAAATCAGAATTGCTAAGGAGGATGTGCTTAAAACTACATTTGCCACACCTTGGGGGACATTTGCATTCAAAGTAATGCCATTTGGACTCACCAATGCTCCTGCTACCTTTCAAAGATTTATACAGATGGTGTTTGCTCCTTATTTGTGGGATTTCTTGGAGGTGTTTTTAGATGATTTCTGTATATTCTTGTCACATAAGGAGCACATCATGAAGGTTAGGTTGGCCTTCCAAAGGGTCAATGATGTGAATGGCAGTCTCGACCCTGAGAAATGCACCATTGGAGCCACTCAAGGGAGGTTATTGGGACATATTGTCTCATCCGAGGGTGTCAAGAAGGTAGAAGCTATCCTCAAGCTCTCCCCGCCAACAACCACACATCAGATATGCTCATTTGTCAATCTAGTAGGATACTATTGCCGCTTCATTAATCAATATGCTACTTTGACATGACCCATGACTACGCTATTGAAAAATGGGGTTGATTTCTCTTGGAATGAGGATTGTGATCATGGGTTTGCAGAAATCAAGAATGCTTTGTCTTTAGAACCCATTCTATGCAATCCAGATTGGTCAAAGACTTTCTATATCAATCTTGGGTTTGGTGAGCACACTTTGGCAGGTATTCTTCTCTAGCAAGGGAGGATCGGTTCATGTATCCCATTCGATTTGCTTCTTGACAATTGCTCGACACTGAACGATGCTACTCAGAGGCTGACAAGCATGCCTTGACTTTGGTGTTCTACATTGAGAAATTTAAGCATTATGTGGCTGGAAAGTCCTTCATTATACTCACTAGCACTGGTCTTGCAAAGCAAATTCTTCAATCACCAAATCCCATGGGCAGGTTGGCCAAATGGTTGGCAGTTTTACAAGAATATGATTTTTCTTTCAAAATTGTAAAAGGGGGTTGTTCCAACTTGAAGAATGCTTTGATTGATAGAGAGGAGTGCCTTGATATAACCCTTGTAGCAGCCATAGAAGTTGGGGATCCATGGTATAGCGGTATCTACAGGTTTCTGACTGCTTTCTCCTTTCCTCCAGAAAGTACTAGCTATGAGAGAAAAAAGATCGGCAGAGATAGTAGGCGCTACATCCTTTTTGATGGGGTGTTGTACGGTCAGGGCATGGATGGGGTACTAAGATGGGTCATTGATGCAGATGAAGTACCTAAGGTATTGAAGCATTATCATGATGAATTTTATGGAGGCCACTATGCCAGTGACTATACAGCTAAGAAGATTTTACATGTTGGGTACTATTGGCCGACCTTGTTCAA
This sequence comes from Dipteris shenzhenensis, assembly GCF_047967505.1. NCBI lineage: Eukaryota > Viridiplantae > Streptophyta > Polypodiopsida > Gleicheniales > Dipteridaceae > Dipteris > Dipteris shenzhenensis. Next base: position 32,894,965 of record NC_141609.1, on the reverse strand, counting down.
GGATGTCACTATGCATTGCAAAACTTGTGAACCATGCCAATTCTTTGGTAGGAACGATTTGTGTCCTGGGCAATATCACCCAGTGATGTCCATCCATCCGTTTCAAAAGTGGGGAATAGATATTGTCAGGCCCCTGCCCATGACTGCTCGTAAAAAGAAGTATCTTTTGGTAGCCACTCAATATGTCACTAAGTGGGCTGAAGCTATCGACCTCCCCACAGCAAATGGTAAGGCAGTTTCAAATTTCATATTTGAACGTATCTGCACAAGGTTTGGGACACCCATGGAAATAGTATTAGACAATGGGAGTCCATTCTTAAATGAAGCAGTGGAGTTACTCATGGATTGCATGGGTATTGATCATCACACTTCTAGTATCTATTATCTAGCATCCATGGGTCAAATGGAGCAGACCAATGGCCTCCTTTGTAAAACCATGGAAAAAATGCTATAGGGAATAGGAGCCAGTGGGATCAAAAGGTCACAGAAGCCGTATGGGCTTACAACATCACTCATAAAACATCTACAAGTCACACTCCTTTTGAGTTGGTGTACAGTACTGAGGCCATTTTACCACTAGAGATAGAGATTCCGGCTTTGAGATTGGCACAAGAACAGAGGATGCCAGAAGATAAACATGTAGAGGCCCGATTGGTGCAACTTGAGAAGCTAGATGAAACTCGATGCCTTGCCCTACATCAAACAAAGATTCAAAAGAATCGACAAAAGGCCCACTTGGATGCTAAGATTTGCAAGGGATGGGAAAGACACTTTGCTAAGGGGGATGTTGTGCTATGCTTTGATAACAGATTGGACCACCAAATGGATAAGAAGTTCCTTCCATTGTGGACCGGTCCATATAAAGTCATCAAGGAACGTAGCAATGGGTCTGTGCAAGTTCGGGAGCTGCATGAGCCATATGGCAAGAAGGTGATCAACAAGCGTAACCTCAAGCCCTTCTTTGTGCATGATGGACGCAGGCATGGAAATGCTATGCATTCCCTGCCTGGGGGTGGGGACTGTTATGGATAAATTTGTCTAAGGAAAAAGGCATAAATATGTGTGTGTGTTTGTATGTGTGGCAATAGTATAATAAAATATGGTGTGCATAGGGCCCAGGGTTGAGGTGGTAGGGCATGACCATATGCCACCCTTCCACATAAGAGGACCCATAAGGTGTGATGTACATAATCCATGGTAGTAATATTATAAAATGTAAGGTGGCATGGTTCCTCCATGTGCCACCCCTCCACCTACGCGGTCCCATGCCTGCATTTAGTGAGATATGGCCTAAAGTCCATGAGAAAAGTAATATAAAATAGGTGGAGATAGATATTATATTGGATTATTCCCTCCATGTAGGGGAGGCCCATGTGGGATGGGTATAGATAGTCCAAGGATGCAAGTTAAATAATGAGGAAAATAGGATGAGATGGCAAGATTCCTTGTGCCAACCCTCCACTTGTCCTCCTAGAGGTTTGAACATATTATAAAATTGGGAAGAGACCAAGGGAGTATCATAGACTTGAGATATGGGGCTTGATTTATGTGGAAAAATGAGGCAAAGGGTTGTCGCACACAATTGAGAGTGCGTAACCGCCTAGCTCACATGGGAGACTTTTCCACACACATCATGCATGTGGGAGGATGCATTTATTGGGAGAGACCCCCTCTCTTGGCTTTAAAAGGAGGGGACTATTCCTTGATGGGACACACTCATTCTTTGTAAAGCCACCTAGCTAGTACTTTGATTTCCCCCTTCCCTTCCTTTCAAATAAAGCATGGCCCTCTTCCCTTGATGTCTCCATCTTTACATTCCTCCTCCCATCATGTACATGCTTCTCCTTCCCCTCTCCCTTTCCTCTTGTGCCATAGTCTCCCTCTTCATCCCCTCCCCTTCTAATCCCTTTTCCCCAGCCATGATAATGTTTCGCTCTCACGTTATCCTTTCTTATATGGGCCTTGAGCGTCGCCATGCTTAGTGTCTAGCCTCTTGTCTTGATTTCTTTTCCAGGTAACAGTGGCTAGTTTGTAGCTATCAAACTAGTACGTAGCATGATAATATGCAATTAGCCAGCTTGTACCATTTGCCCTTGATGGGTTCCCTTTCATGTTGACATGGCCCTTGAGGGGTCCCCTTTAGGTGAAAGGGCCATATCGACATGCCATATATGTCCAATGCATGTCAATATGGCCCTTGCCACTAAAGGGGACCCCTCAAGGGACATATCAATAATTAGGTAGTTTGAAGCTAACTAGTTTGCAAGTAGCTAGCTAGGTTGGACCTAATTTGTAGTAGTTAGGTAGTTCAGGCTAGCTAATGACATACTAGTTTGGACTTAGTTTGTTGTTAGGTACTTTGGAGCTAGCTAACGAAATACTAGTTTGGACTTAGTTTGCTAGTAGTTAGTTTGGAGCTAACTAGTTTGCAAATAGCAAGTTTGGAGCTACCTAGTTTCAGATAGCAAACTACTTACTAGTTTGGACTTAGTTTGAAGTTAGCTGGTATAGTTTGGAGCTAGCTAGTTTGCAGATAACTACTTTGAAGGTATATAGTTTGGATCTAGCTAGTTGGACAAACCTAGTTTGCAAATAGCTACTTTGCATTTGCATGCAGCTAATTTGCAAGTAGCTAGTTAGTAGGTACCTAGTTTGGAGATTCCTAGTTTGTAGATGGCTACTTTGTGGCTAGCTAGGTTGTACATAACCAACTATCGACAACCTAAATTGCAAAGACCTATGCAAGAGAAAGCTAGTTTGCAGATACCTAGTTAGTGGTTTAGAGCTACCTACTTTGGAAGCTAGTTTGTAGCTACCTAGAATTATGAAGGCTACTTTGTAGCTATCTAGATTGCAGAGACCTAGCTTGTATACTACTATACAGCAACTAACAACCTAGTTTCAAGAAAGCTAGTTAGTAGCTAGTCAATATGAGGACTTTGCAGTTCGCTATTACGCAACTCGTAGAATGAATCCACCTAAGTACTATGCAACAAGGTAGTATGTAGTCTAAAAATAAAAGATTAAATTTGAAAAAGTAGATAAGATATTGCCAAAATGATAGGCATGAAGACTAAACCTAAGGTATTTCAAGGAGATATACTAGATTTTCCACATGTGATTTCAAACCCTATTTTCTTTTGGCATACATCCTTCTTATTTGGCAAGACATGAGTATGGGCAGACCATAAAGAAAATACAAGCTCCTAAACCTTTGTTGTGATTGAGCTGATCTGGCCCTTCCTTCGACATGTATCCAAAGTTAATAAATCATCTACAAATCTAGTAAGCCTACTTTGGGCTACATAGAAGTTCCTTTGATGAATGTTTAATGCTTTTGGTGCCACAAACACTAAAATAAGGTAGCTCACTTGACCTTCCATTCATTAACATAACCATGCTCACTTGTGAATCAAAATCATTGAGATATCAGGGCTGTTGTTGCATGTGTTCTTCAAAAGCATGTGCATCCTTCCCTTTAGCTTCTTCTTCCATATGGGTGATGTACGCATGCATAACATCCATGGCTGCTTTGACGAGGTTAGTCGTTACTGCATTTAAGGAGAGAGTAGAGATCATGGTGAGGATGAAGAAGGAAGCAGAGTTAGTAAGTAATCGATGCAGGCTATGGCATGAATTTTGATGAACAAGTTGAACCACTGAAAAAAAGGGGGACCAAAAAGAGAAAGGGGAAGAAAAAGTGGAGCCTCAACGAATCACAAAAAAGCTAGAAATATTTAACAAGGTGACTAATAATAAATCATTCATAAGGCCTACCCGAGATCGAAATAGCGAAAGAGGGCAGAGATGATGAATTAAAAGTGATGAGAGAGAGAGAGAGAGAGAGAGAGAGGGAGGGAGGGAGGGAGGGAGGGAGGGAGGGAAGGAGAGAGAGAGAGAGAGAGAGAGAGAGAGAGAGAGAGAGAGAGAGAGAGAGAGAGAGAGAGAGAGAGGCGCTACAAATGTGGAGGATTTCTAAAGGAAACCATCTTGTTTTACAAGTGGCATGCATATAATCAAAGGTAACCCAAACCACATAAAATCCACAACTAAGGCTAAAATTTTTTAAAATAATATGAGAGGGCAGCTCCAAGGGAAGAAAGACTTGAAAGAGTTGTAAGCATTAAAGCTTTTTGACGATGGAGCCTACAATAATAAATAAACCTAATAAACTTGCAACAATAAAACACTTGCAATAATTAATGGACCAATTGCACAAAGAAGAATTTTTAAATTTCCCATAATCTGGAATTTTTAGCTTTGAAAAAGTGGAACCTTTGCTAAGGCTACCCAAAGGGCAAGCCAAAAAATTAGTGAATTTTAGCTTCTAATTAAGAGAGGAATCATCAATATAGCCTACCTTACGGTAGGCCAAAAATTTGAGAGACAGAGAGAGAGGGGGGGGCGGAGAGAGAGAGAGGGAGGGAGAGAGAGACACAGAGAGAGACAAGGAGAGAGAGAGAGAGAGAGAGAGAGAGAGAGAGAGAGAGAGAGAGAGAGGGTAGCAAGAGATGTCTCTACCCTCTCTCTCTCTATCTCTCTCTCCCTCTCTCTCTCTCTCTCTCTTTCTATCTCTCCCTCTCTCTCCCTCTCTCTCCCCCCCCTGTCTCTCTCTCTCTCTCCACCTATAAAGAGGGGAGAGGATGAGATAGAGATGTGGCTACATCAATTTGAGGGATCTATCTGTTACATTAAAGGAAACTCTAATATTTTAAAGAAACCTCCAATTTTTGATAGCGGGGGGGATACATTAATTTGAGGGAAGTACGGGCATAAGATAGAGATGGGGTTACGTCAATTTGAGGGGTCTACTATCATTTAAAAGAAACCACTGATGGGTCTACCTACCACATTAAAGAAACCTCCAATATTTTAAAGGATTAAAGCCACCAATGTAGAGTGGGGAAGAAAAGGAAAGAAACAAGGATGCTATAAACACGTTCTTACAACGATGGAAACACATCCATCAATTAAAGAATACCCTCTAAAAAATCAAGTTATGGAAGCGAGAGTGTTCCTTGGAAACAGAATGTATAAATTGTGGATGAGCCTTAGAGAAACCAATAAGGTTTCACTGTATTGGGCTAAGTTTGAACAAGCTTTCCTAAAAGAATTTTTATCTGAAAATGGGTTAGAAGAGCATGATAATCTTGGGATAATTGCAATATATGTAGAAATATTTTTGTCCAACACATAGCTAATTAGAAGGACCTTTCCAAAAGGGATCGATGAATTAGAAAAGACGAGAGATTGTGTGAGGGTTTCAAGACAACTATAAGATTGACATGAGAAGAATTGAATCTCCTAAAACCTTTGAAAGAAGCCCTACAAGAATGCCCAAATATACAATGATACAGTGGAAATATCCCTTGTTGGATGGAACTTTGGAACAAAGTATTTTTGTTCCAAGATTCAATAAATTTGTTAATTTAAAAATAAAGAGGCAATTTAAGAAGGAGCATAGCCCAAGAAACCTCAAATCCTCTTTTGAAAAGAGAGGAATATGAGAAGGCTAAGCAAGAAAATCTTTGCTTTAAATTTTTGGGCAAAGATCTATCTCCTCCATTAGGGGAGATTTGGAGTCAAAAGCTCCCATAACTTAAAGAGCTAATTCATGCAACTGTAAAATAAGAAAATTAGCAATCCACCAATGAGGAAGCTCCAACCTTTAATTTTGGAAAGAAACCACAAAGGCATCTCATTGGTGGAGAGACCTCCCCCACAAGGCCTCCTCTTGTGCCCCCCCCTGCCAAACACGCACACACACACATACATATGTGCCTCACTCATCTTTTTATGCCCCACCTCATCTATCTTTTTGTGACTACCCCCATCCCCTCCCTTGGTCAACCACTCCCATCTCTTAATCAACCATATCACTTTTTCCCTCCAAAAATTTAATTTTTTGAAAACTTTATCCAAAACACCCAAAACTCTTCCAAAGCTCTCCCAAACCCTCTTCCAAGGTGAAAAACTACTCTTTCTCCTCTTCCAAAGTGTGCAAATAAGAGGGGCCTTTTTCTCCTCTTAGTATCCTTTCCATTTAGACATGGTGAAGCATTCCTTATCTCCTATTTACCAAAGGTATCTCTTCAATATTGTATTTGCCACAACATGAAGGACATAGTTACAATACAATTGGGAGACCAATTTTGATTGCATAGGTTATAGGTTTACGTCACAAGCGGGGTGGTTGTATCCATATTTTATGGCCTGTATTTTAGCGAGACATGTAGAAATTTCAAAAACCCCACCCCTTTCTTTTCTCATATTTTTCATGCATGGCTTCAACCTATGTTAGATTTATGCTTTCTTAAATGAAACATAGACATATACATCTACACTTGAAACTATGCTACCTCAGGGTTGGACATTGATTACCATGCAAAGCCAAAAGGACAAAACACTAGTGTTGGGTTGAGGTGACCTAGAAGGTTGGCGGATGAAGGTCCATCTTGGCAAGTGGAATTTGATCCCTCATCTATGGATAGTTTTGATTTCGAGTAGATGGCCATTTCCTCCACGGAACATCAAAATGAACGAGAAGACCAACTCAGGGAATGAAGAGAACGTCTTCACATTATGACAGATGGAAGACAAACACGTGTGGAATCACTTTGCCAATGTCGGGACCGATTGAAGTCATTGCTCCCCTAGTAGATCCTCTACTTCCACCCTTACACATAGCATATTTGTCAAGCCACAAAATATCTAGGAATCGATCATTGATGAAAATTTTCTCAAAACCCTAAACCTAGATGATTTTAGCTTTTTGCATTTTAATTGAAGCCACTAGTCCCTACAGAAATCTAATTGCCAAATATGGAATATCGGGTGAAAATAGGCCCTAATACGATGCGACCAAGGGATCTATTTTTTTAAAAAGTAGGACCTAGTTGCACCATACCAAATTCGGTGCTTCGAAGGCCTATTTTCACGTGATATTCCATATTTGGAAACTAGATGTCTGTAGGGCATTTGTGTGAAAAATCAGGAGCAATTTTCAAGTTTAGGATTGTTATCAAGAAACTTGAATTTTGATGCGCTATTGGTTGAAGACAGACCAGGGATTTTCTATGTAAGAATAGAACATACAAAAATGTAGAGGATACTAATGGGAAATTGAAACAAGCAATGACATTAATATAATAATTAATCCTAAGCCCTAAGCTAGCAAAGTTCATATCAATTCTACCTCATTGCAAAGAGTACTTGCTACTATAGTGCCCAACTAGACCCCCTTTTCTAGTGGTGCATCATGAGAGATGAGGACTGGAGGTGCCAGGTTCTTCATCATTGTCCCCAAACAACGATCTCTGCAAATCCCAAAACTCATCCTTAGACATCTTGTATTCTAGCTCAACCTCTATGATCACCTTCTATGTGAGATGGATGGCCTCTAAATCGATGAGGCTTGAGTCATCAAAGCATGCGATTTCATAGATTGTTGGATTGAAGGGAGTGCCAAAGTCAATGACATCCTCACATGCATCATTCGAGAGCTGGTATGGTGCCTCATCCTCTCAAAGCCCGGTTTCTTTCAACACATCATTAAGGTCGAGGTATTACTCACCCTCAATATTTATTGGATCGATGGAGCAATAGTAGGTTTCTTGAAACACAACATACAAACAACCTTTTTCTCAAGCAGAGGTTGGGGTGCAACCCAATCTCTTACTCAAATTAAGAGATTTTAATGAATTAAGCAGCAAGTTGAGCTTATGTGTTTCTTGAGAAACATATTGCATGCAACAAAACACAGAGGCAACCTATTGTGTGAGGAACTCTTGGAGGATGACTACTTGAAAACCCTATATATCATGTGTGTTCAAGGGATCTTATTAAAATACCTCATGTGTAAACCATAAAGATTAGAATGACCCCTCTATTTGTACAAAATTTTAAATTTTTCCAATACACCAATTTAAAATTTCTTTCTGCTTAACCTACACCATTTTTTACATATAATGAGTGACCCCTTGAGTTGAGAAATTGGTTGGAGTACAACACAACCTCTTGTTTGAATCAAGACAATGATTTAAGCACAAGTTACATGCAACATAAAGTAAAGACAATGTGTTTCATGAGCAATAAGTTGGTACAATATTTGTGCTTGAATCAATAAGATTTTTGGATTTGAGCAAGAGTTTGTTGCATCCTAACCTTTTTCTCAAGCAATAGGTTGGATAAAGATGAGACAAAGATGCCACTAGTTGCTCAAGTAATAGGTCGGGTGCCACAAAATGCATTGCTCAAATCAAAATATTTTGCAAAAATAAAATTTTTGCTAACGGTTCAAGGTTTGTTGTTTAGGCTTTAAGACATAATATTTAGGGTTTATGGTTTAGGAATGGGGATCTAGGGCCTAGGGTTTAGGGTTTACAATCTAGGATTAATGATTTAGGTTTTAAGCTCTAAGATTTAGGGTTTAGGATTTAGGGTCTTGGGTTTAGGTTTAAGATCTAGGGTTTAGGTTTAGGGTTTATAGCTAAGTTCTAAGACTTAATGTTTAGGATTTAGGGTTTTTGAGGTGATGAGTATCATTGTGAAATGGTACTCATAAATGCACCTTGTAATAAACTTGGTGATGGAAAGTTTTCAGATTCCTTAAATATCAATAACTTGGCCATGCCCATGATCATTATATAAATAAAAATGAAAACTTGAATATTCTTAGTGATGAGTATCATCTTGATACTATACAAAATAATTTCATAGATATGTCTTATAATAAGCTTGGTGATGGGAAGTCTTCATAATCGTCAAATATCAATAAGTTGTCCATGCCTATGATTATTATATACATAAGAATAGAAGGTTGAATATCTTAAATTCAAGATGATGCCTAGGGAATCAATTTGAGAGATCTTTTGGAATAGAGTCAAATGAGTTCTAATTGACTTATGGAACTAGCCAAGCATAACATCATAAACTTTGCTTATCAACAAGGTACTTAAGGCTCATAAAATAATATGAATGAGTAAAAATCTATTCAAAATCATCAAGACAAATACATAATCAAGATGGGTCAATTACCATGGTCTAGTAACTCTAGAGTAATCATACTACAATGATGAGTGATGATGTTGTGCCAAGAGTATGGAGACTTCAAGAATATCAATTAGTTAAATTCAAGAAATATCCATGAGTGATGTCAAAGTCTCTATTAATATTTTTTTAGCTATAAGCCTCCTACCATATTCATGCTTGATATGAACCACAATTTTGGTTAAACATATATTCTTACATATATGTATTATTGTTATTACTAATTAAACAATTTACCAAAAGTGAGAAAAGAGTATTTATTATTTACATCATTCACTGATTCCACAATTAGTTTATGATTCTGTACATACTACTTATTTTGCTAAAATAATACAAATGATATAATGTAATTGCCTATTCTTTATTTCAATAGTAATGTTTAAGTAATTTATTTTATTCATGTTTATATTGTTGTTTTAATAATGATTTTATTGAAATACTTTAGAAAATGTAAAAGAAGTTTATTGAACATTTTGCATGATATGTTAATTCTTCAATTAGTTTATGATTTCCATATTGTTTGATTCTTAAAATTTGTCAAATATAATGATGTATCTTATTGCATAGTCTTATTTCTAATATTTTTAATTAAATTAATTCATTATAATGTATATTTTCTATATATTGATATTTATTTCTTCTTATTTGTTTTTTTGAAGATAATACTATGTTAAAATAATTGAAGGAGAAGAGTATTAATGATTTGCATAATTCATTACTTTGATTATTTTTTTATAATTACAACAATAATATGTATAAATGGTATTATATATCTTTAATAGTACTTGATAATTTTTTCCAATATTACTTGTATATTTTGTATAAAAATTTATATAATAATGATTATATATATATTTTATATCAATTATATTATATTTACATATTTTATAATATATATATATATATATATATATATATATAATGTAATAAAAGAGAAAATTTTTTACTTTATTTAGAAATTTCCCTTCCTGCAAGGCATGGTGTAGGCAAAAAGTTGTCCCAATTCTTGCACACCAAGCAGGTCTCTAAACTTGCACAGCTTCTCTGCACCCAATGCCTTTGTGAATATGTCAGCTACTTGATCCTCTGTGCTAACATAAACTAGATCAATAACACCTTCTAGAACCTTCTCCCGCACATAGTGGTAATGAATCTTAATGTGCTTTGTTCTAGCATGACAGATTGGGTTATTTGCCAAGTGTATACTGCTCGTGTTGTCACAATAAATGACAACTGGCCCATCTATAGACTGATGCATATCATAAAGTAGCTTATGAAACCAAGCTGCCTCACCTGCAGCCATTGCTGCACCCCCGTACTCAGCCTCTGTGCTCGACAAGGCATCTGTAGGTTGTTTCTTGCTGCTCCAAGTGACTGCAGCACTCCTTAAAGAGAACACATATCCACTACTAGATCGTCTATTAGAAATACTACTAGCCCAATCAGCATCAGTGTATCCATGCAACTGTATTTGAACCCTAGTCTCATAAAATAGTCCATCCTGCAATGTGGACTTCACATACCTCAGTATGCGTCTAGTCGCATCCAAATGCGGTTTCCTTGGAGCCTGTATAAATTGACTTACCAACCCAACAACATTGCTCAAATCTGGCCTAGTAATAGTCGTATAAATCAAACTTCCTCCTATGCATCTGTACATAGTAGGGTCTTCCAAAAGCTCACCTGCATCTGCGCTCAGCTTCACATTCTGCTCCAAAGGAACTGAAATAGGCTTACAGCTTGTCATCCCATATTTGGATAGCATGTCCAATCCATATTGCCTCTGCAAGAGCCATATCCCACTTGTGGATCTAATCACCTCAATGCCCAAGAAATAACGAAGCTCTCCCAAATCCTTCATGAAGGATATCTTCATCACTATTACATGTGATGATCAAATCATCAACATAAATGACAAGCAACATAATGCCTTTTTGTGTTTTTCTCACATAAAGTGGCCATGCATGGCCGGCTCAAGGAGAGGGATGTGATACAATCAATCTACTAGAGGTGAGGGAGCCACTGAGGGATGCTATACAATCAATCTAGTGGAGGTGAGGAAGTATATAAATTTAAAGTGGGGATGGGACAATAACTAAAAGACACCGACGGGATGTACAAAGGGGGGCGTGGTGGAAAAGGAGAAGAGGAAAGAGGAAGCAAGGGAGGAGAAGGGAGGGGTAGGTGAGGAGTCACATGGGTGTACGAGAGGGGGGCAGGAGGAGGTGTAAGCAAAGAAATAAAAGGAGGGTAAGAAAGGGTGATTCAAAAAGCTCTATATAACGGACTAATACTTTGCAATACAAGTATCACCATCTTCTTCTTCACAAAACCTTGTATTGTATGTAGTTCATATATACAAGCTTTGTGAGCTTGCGAGCTCTTGGCTATGGCGATGGCTCCTTCTACCACCTCCCTTGTTGCTTTGCTTTGCTCTCTTCTTCTTCTCGCCTCCTTCGCCTTCCCCTCCCATGCCCAAGTCTCCTGCACCGTCGTCGCCAAATCCCTCGTCTCTTGCATCGGCTACCTCACCAAAGGTGCCCCCCCCCCTTCCCCCGCTTGCTGCGCCGGCGTCTCCGCCCTCCATGCCCTCGCCTCCTCCACCGCCGCCCGCCAGGCCATCTGCCGCTGCCTCGAAGCTGAGGCCAAAACCATCAAGACCATCCCTTCCGCTGTCTCCTCGCTGCCCGGGAAATGCAAAGTCTCCTTCCCCTACCCCTTCAGCCCTTCCACCAACTGCGCCGCGTAAGTTCCCATGACTCCTCTCTCTGTCCTCCTTCTTTGCGTTGCTGTCTGTTGAATGCGTGCCTCGTCGCTTGTGTCGCCAAATAAGGCGTGCCCATTCTCAAGAATGCAGCTCGCACACTAGCTCATTCTCAAGAATGCCCGTTCTTAAGAATGCAGCTCGCACACTAGCTCATTCTCAAAGAATGCCCATTCTCAAGAATGCAGCTTGCACACTAGCTTCGTTGGGACAGTCCAAACTTGTCCGTGATTGTCGTTTGTTGAGGTCTGTCTTGATGTAGTAAAAATCATTTATCGACTGCAGGCGACTGCAGGGTGGCCAAACGTACTCTCTTTTCTGATTTCCTGGCGTTGCTTGCAGGATACATTAAGCGGCTTCCCGCATTTTGGCACAACCCCATCTCATTGCAGAGAAATGCATGACCCACTGGACCATCTATAATGTAGCGCTCATCGCGCTCCAACGCTTATGGCCATCTCTTATAATAAGCATTTCTCGCTGCGCTGCGAGTATGGTTACGCTTCAATCGGCGTATATGTATAATGTAGCCAATTTGTCGAATATAGTAATGCTCCTTGAATCAAATGATTAAATATATGTTTGTCTTTCCTTAATTTTTACTCTCTCCTTTAAGGGGGGGTAGAGAGAGAGAGAGAGAGAGAGAGAGAGAGAGGTGCTTTTAGAGAGCGAGGATATAGGCATGTTGAAAAATTACACTCAAAGCTTTCAAGTAGGGGAAAAAGTACGTGAAAAATCAAATGTAAATAGATCTTATGGGATCATGGTTTTATATTATCTAAAAAACCTCTTAAATGACTATCATAACAACTTTGAATTTTTATCATTATTTATTTTGGGTAAAGTGCAACTTATATTGCAAGGGGAGAGGGGACACACCTAATAGCCGCTTCAAGATCATTCCTATGGGATTTGGCTAAGATAGTTGGAAAGAGAGATGAATTGGTGGGTGGATGGTTCTCTTATTGCTCATAATATCTAATATGCCTTGTTAGGCAGTTTCCTCATGCTCTTTGTAGTGTAGGCCTTGGGTTTTGCCCATTTTGGTCCAATTTTTGAACAACTTCGATTATTAAGACATTATATTGTGCATCACAATTATAAATTATTTTATCAAAAAAACACATCTCAATGAGTTATATGTGAACTTAATGACGGTTATCAACACATTATGTTGTCCATGGTCACAAACATAAATATATGGTAAATATAAATATAAATATCCTAACTTAACTTTGCAAATATCTTATATTGGGGAGCTAGTTGTCTCAAGTGAGTCACTATATGTAAACCCTTTATGTCAAGTGTGTTCAGTGCCTACTTTTGAGATCCCTTATCTATGAAAATTGTAAGATTAAAAATCAACCTTTCTCTTTTTCAAAATGCTTTTTAGGATATCCCTAAGTAGCTATATTTTTGTTGAAAACATGACTAAAAGCTATCCATCTTGAATGCAAGTAATAGTCACATTTTTTCTATGTGACTCCCCGTATGGCCCATTTTATTGTATATATATATAAAAATGTCTTGATGAACTTGATAGAAACTCTATGGTTGAAAACATGATGCCGGATGTGCTTGCAATTAACATGTGAGGATTGACTTCTAGTCACGTGATTGACTTCATTTTAGAAACAAACGCATTGTGTACTTGCATTAACAAATTAAACATAATTCACTCTAATCAAATTGTGGGGGTTACATTATAACTATGAGATATAGTAACATAGGGAGACTAGCATGTTGTGTACTTCTAGAAGGAATTGAAATTCTACTTGAGAAGAGTTGTAAATTAAACATGGAAACATGTAATACATAACAAGAGCAATGACTACCTACTTTCAAAAATGAAATATTTTATTTATTTCAAAATTTGAAATTTACATTTTTTTATTAGTGACTCTCTCTCTCTCTCTCTCTCTCTCTCTCTCTCTTCCAAAAAAATAATCAATGGGTGGCGATTCAACCTTCTAACCATGCACTGACAATAATATTATAGTTAATGGACTCGAACACAAGTCATTTAGTAGTTTCTTTAATTTGGAAACTTGCATATTTTGTACATTTATTGAGGAGATTTGGAAAATGTACATGTTTACAGAAATTGAGGGGAATATGAAACCCTGTCAGTCGACATTAATTAAAGTAGAGACCATGTAAAGTAGGCACCAAAGCTAAGTCCTCTATGCACCCAGAACGTTGTAAGTGGCTTCTTTGTCACAAGTCTGCGCATTAATGGATCAAAGAAGACTAACGCTATGGAAGCAACAACGGGAACCTGAAAGCGGAAAGAGACAAACAAAGGCATACTCGTGTATGAGAGCAAGGGTAGTCGCAAAGGGCTACTAAGGAAATCGTCGAACTATGAGGCAAGGTACCCTATGGGAGACTTCACAAGAGGCCAAAGGGAAAGCAACGCTAAGATGCCTTGAGAAGAAGGCAAGAGGGGGGTTGGCGAGCCATATACCAAGACTGAGTGTAGAACAATAGGTACGAGTTGGCGAAGAAGCTTAGTAGTCGAAGGTAGGTTTGAGAAATGGTAGAACTAGTAAGGGTAGTGAGCTCGAAAGGCATATTCATAGTACTCAATGCAAGAGAGGAAGGGTGGCGGTGCCAAATGGTGGGCATAAAGAAGGTGGAAGTGCATAAGGGTGGCGGTGCATAACGGTTGGTAGCGGTGGCAAAAAACAAGCGGGTGGTTGGGAGAGTTAGGTAGGAGGGATTTTAATGGTTTGGAACTTTGGAGGTTTGGAAGTTGCCTTAAGTGGGGGTAAGATGTGGCTAAGGGTTTAGAGAAAGTGTGTGTAAGTGTGAGCATGTGTGTGTGACCGAATTGTTGGGGATGGTAAATTTTTAATGGGGGGTTATGGGTAGGTGTGTTGAGTAAGCAAAGCAAGGGGGAGCAAGTAGAAGTAGGCAAGCGTGTAGGCTAGATTGATTACTTGGATCAAAGGGAAACCATGAAATTTTACTAATACATAACAATAAGGTGCAATTAAAGTAACTTAAAGGGGGTTTTCGGGAGTAAGGTAGGGGGCTAGGGGGGTCCATATAGTTAAAGTGTATATAGGGGGGAAGGGGAGTTAGTAGCATAATAATTAAACAATAATAAAAATTTTAGAAGTGGAAAATATCTAAAAGAATAAAAAATAATTAGAAACACGAAGGGTTTTAGAGAGTAAGGTAGGGGCCTAGGGAGGGGTTAGGGGGTATGTGCGTGTGTGTGAATGTGTAATAATACATTGTGCTAAAAAAGAGACCGTGGGGCAAAGTGTATAAATTTTGTGTGTGTGTGTGTGCGCGCGCGCGTGCATGCAACTGAATGTTTGGGCATTCAGTTGGATACCTTACCATGACATCCAAGCATACAAATCCAAAGCCAACACACCCTCCTCATGTTTGTTACAACCAACATGGAAAAGGATTGGGACATAGTGGGAGAGCAAAAGGGAACGCCACTTGGGCATTATATCAATTCCATCACTCTGTCATAGATCCATGCTTCTCATACACCTAGTGGTGAACCACACATGTTCATGCATGAATTGAAGCTAAGTGGTGAAGGTATTGTGCATTACATGGATTAATCATTTCTCTCGGTCATGGAGCCACAGATTCCATGCAAAGAGCATAGCAATAGGGAAGAACCAGCTGAGAAGATGGTTTCCTCACATCCCACAACTTCCTTTTCCTATTTGTGTGGCCTTTCCCTTCCATCATCCCTTCACATTCTCTTGTTTTCTCACATCCCACAACTTCCTTTTCCTATTTATGTGGCCTTCCCTTCCATCATCCCTTCACACTCTCTTATTTTCTTCCCCTACCCTTGCCCTTTCCTCTAACCCCTATGACATCATCATCATCACTCTCATTGTCTGTTCCTCATAGAGGATTACCAAAAAGCGAGTGAGCCAAAAAAAGCGAGCGATAAAAAACAATAAAAGATTTATAAATCCCCCATTTTAGTAGCAAAAAATAATAACTTATTCAAAAGTGCATATGTTCCCTCAATGCTAGAAGGTTAAACATGCATATAACTTTAAAGCCATTATCACTAATTTCACATCATCCATGAGACAGTTTGTATGTTTAATTTCCAAGTCATTGTTTTTTTCAAAGACAAACGCTATTGCAATCAAGTTCTCTCTTTCCACTAGAGTAATTGAGATCATCTTTCCAAGGACTCCTTGCATGGATTAGTCTAGATTCCATGCATATGTAAATGCTTAGCTTTTTTAACTCTGTTCACTCTTGGAACAAAACCCATGTTTCTTTGTTATTAAATTTTACTAGATGGTACACAAAGACATGATAATCATCTAAAGTACGCCTTGCCATTTGATTTGATATGTAACATGAGTAAATCAAAAGATACACGGATGTGAAAATGTCCTCTTTTGGGCCAAAACAGGGAGCGCGTTAACGCACTCCCTATTTTGGCCCAAAAGAGGACATTTTCACATCCCTATATTTTGGCAAGATGTCAACATTTGATTGTTTTGGCCCAAAAGATGAGTTTTTAACATCCTTGCATCTTTTGATTATAAAATATAAATGGCATAATGTTACATATCAAATCAAATGACAAGGCATGATTTAGATGAATATCATGCCTTTTTGCACCATCTAAAAAACTTATGTGCATCAGAATATAAATTTTGTGACACATAACCACCTTTTTGAATACTTTGTACTTCAAGCAATTATTTTATAAAAAACTTAGATTCTTTCTTTGCTTGCTTAATTTTCCAACCACTTCAACTAATTGTCGCTCGCTTTTTTGGGCTCGCTCGCTCTATTGACTGCCTCCTCCTCATATACCATAGCCACCATGCAAGCTCTCCCTCCTCCTCCTTACCCTTGTGTCTCTGTCATCATCTCCATCAATGTCTCTGTCTCTCTATGTACACGTGCGTTTGTGTGTGTGTGTGTGTGTCTCTCAGGCGTCCCCTCTAGCCAAAGTTACACCCTAGAGGTGCAAGAATTGACTCGCGGATGTGCCCTCAGTAGCCCAGCTTTGCACAATGAAGACACATTCCATATCTTTCATGGTGATGAATCCAATCATGGTGTGCCAATGGCTACACCCTACAGGTTAATATTTACACGTGAAAGTGGGGGTTAATAGATGGTGAGCTCTGGTTGTTGATGAAAATATTGACAATGCCCTCAAAGGAACCCACTGTACAGCTCTCAATGTTGTCCTCCACCTCTAGATAGGACCATCATCAAAACTTTTCCTAGCCAAGAATGTCAGGAAAAGGTTGACAATTAATAAAAATTATGCTTTTGTAGGGGGGGCAAGCTATACACTCAACAAGATGCCGTAGGTACATAAGCTTACTTGAATGCATGCATTTTTCATGCTACCCCTTTCAAAGGTTGCATGCACCTGTTTGATGGATTTTGCACAAAAACATTAGCTAGCCCTGCCAATTCTAGGACCAAAAGCTACACTTCTCTCCTCTATCTTCTTCACCCTACATGATGCAATCAGAAATGCATTATTAGCGATGCAGCCACACAACATACTGCAAATCCACTTGCAAATCCACTACACAATTCCAAAAAAGTCAAGGGAAAGTTTTATAATCTACCACAACCCATCATGTATTGGGTAGGGAAATCCCTTGAATTTTTCAGCTACATAAATTGCATAAGCTGATGTGTCAATGAAGTGAATTGCTTCTCCATTCACATGGAATTGGGGCACGATGAGCTTTATTTGTAATTTGTGTTTGCAAATCATGCTACAAGGCATTTGGAAAAAAATAAAAATAAAACAATTCCACTTTGTCCAACTGTAATCTCTTTTCATAGAATGTGGGTGTGGTTTAGTTGGACGATTTAACTTTTGCTTAAAGAAGGGCATGATCCTCATTTTCCTACTTGTAGATGCTCTTCCATGTAGTACAAACTTACTAGTCTCCAATCCTTCCGGTTGACATGTGTTTGATTGGATACTTCTTTGGCAATTCATGGTGTTGAAAATCACCTTGAGACCTCTCAAGGATGGCACCACTTGGTTAAGCCCATTCATGGCTAATATTGAGGCCACAAATCTAAGGCTTGGAATCAACAAAGTCAAGGATCTTGTAGAAGATAATAGTAAAGAGGCCAAGGTTGAGGGAAAACCTTGCTCATACATTCTTGGTGAAGCCATTCATGCAAGTACTGTCATTTCTTTTTCTTGCAGGTCTTTGATAGACTCTTATGGCTTTTCCTTTATAGTAATGTCATGTTGATGTCCAAGCTATGGGTCTCTCATGGGTCTACACCCTTAAGACCTCTCCAATGACATTATTCAAGTTTCCATCAGTTTTATGTGTTGATGTCTCTGACATAAATGGATGGAAGAGAAGATTTTAGGTTCTTCAATGGGAGTCATGATAAAAAGATAGAGGAGGCCTATAAACATTTTCAATCCCATCTCCATTGGCATAAACTTGAAGACATGACTATTGCGATGCGAGAAAACCACACATTCTTACTACATGTGCAAAACCTTGACAAAAGGCTTTCCCAAATTTGTTCAAAGACAACATTAGGCTTGAAGGAATGCTGATGGAGCCTCCACTCCAAGCTACTCCTTGTGAGAGCAATGCAATGCACGAGCCATCCGCATGTGTCACTCAAGTGGCTCCCGGATTGTTGCAATGTGTTTCCACGAGAGAAAGGGGGAAGGGGGAGAAGAGAGAAGAGAGAGGAGAAGGGAGGGAGAAGGAGAGGGGAAGAGGAGAGTGAAGGGGGATAGAGTGGCAAACACAAAGGCATTACAAAGGAAACAAGAGAACACCCAAAGACACTCTTGGAGGAGAAGAGGGAGCTTGTATTCCAAACTTGTGCATACAACAATGAAGACCAAAGTCGACCATTTGGTCTTTTATACATGTCACCTTTTGAAGGGAGGGATAACCCTTTTCATTTTAGTACTCTCTTTCTTTACATTTAAGAGGCTCTTGGGCCTGTAGGGTGCCAAGGCATCTTTGCTATCCTTTCCAAATCTCCCCTCCTATTCCACTCTTGTCTGTCGAAAATAGCACTTGTGTTAACCATATAAGAGCACTAAATAGCACTTGTGTTAGCTTTGAGCCTTCGAGGTCGAAGCTATTTGGGGCTCAAACCCTGTGTGTGAGGCTCAAAAACCTGGAGTGGCAAGGCCGATCTTGAGCTACTTGTGGCTTGACCCCCATGAGGCAAATAACCACATGATGTGTTTGTGGCAATTTGCATCCTGAACCTGTGACCGCTTGGGATATTTGTGGCTCAAACCCTGTGAGCTTGTACTATACTCCTTCCATGGTTGCATCCGTTGAAGTAAATCATGAAGCCTAATCACCTCTAATCACTTATTACCTTGCATTCTGTGATTGTACTATGTGGATGTTAACATGCCGCCCTTCCTATTGCTGAGCCGCCCTTGGATCAGCTGTGCTGGAGGAGGTGTGTAGAGAGCACCTTTTGGAGGGCTACATAGCGGTCTAGTTGGCGTGGAGTGAAGGTATGAGAGTGAACTTCCAAAAATGGGTGGCGTGCATGTCTTCGTACGTGCAGATGTGGTGACCGTGGAGATTGCGGATGCCGAAGTAGAGGCGGAGGTCTTGAAACTAAGTGGGACTGATGTTAGCAACCCGGCTCTTAAACACTTCTTTCATGAATCTCAACATCTCTCTCTCTCTCTCTCTCTCTCTCTCTCTCTCTCTCTCTCTCTTACCTCTCTAATATACATATACATATATATATAATATATTTGTATTTATATAATTATAATTTATTTATAGGAATATATTTATATAATTATATATAAAGTTATACAAATAGAAATAGAAATAGAAATAGAAATAAATAAATAAAAATCTATATATAAATTATACACACACACTCACTTATTTACTTAGTAGCAATGTTACATTTTCTCTAACCCCCTGGCTGGGAATGGCACTGGTGCCATTCTCTGTGAAGTCAAAAATGTTTAAGAGATGTTTAAATTCAAGGTTTTCAATTGTGCATCCACAAACTATTGAGATAATATGTGATGTGGAAGGTCACAAAGTTAATAAGGGTCACAATATTTATAAGATTCATGCTATTATATTTTGGAATGAATATGCTCACAATAAATCACCCATTGATAATGTAAGATCTACTAAGGTGTTTATGAACACCGATTCTCACTCCATATATGAACACCATTTAGTCCAAGCATCATGATCATTTTATAAATGCTACCTATAAAAAGCACATGAACACCACTTAGTTCAAGGGTCATGATGGTTTAGAGATTTAAAAGAAAGTAAATCACGGTAATAATGTAAATTGAAAGCTATAATTATAATTAAGGTGCTTATGAGGACAACTTAGTCTAAGGTTCATGAGATGATTCTCAGGTGGAAGCATGGTATAGTGGCAGCAAAAGGTGAGGTCCGGCACAACACTGTATTGAACTTGTAATAGTTGAAAACCAATAAATCTTAGAAATATTAAAAATTTTCAAGAATGTGCTCCCACTCTCTTGAAACCATTTCTATTATAACTATCTCTGCCAACTCATATCTCTCTCTCTCTCTCTCTCTCTCTCTCTATTCCCATTATATTTGTGTAGATTGGGAGACCTAAACTATGTTTGTGGCAATGTTCTAGTGTTGATGGAATAAATCAACGATCAACTATTACCGTTCTGCTTGCTTGTTGCTCATTTAGGCACCAAACTTGTCCAAGTTAACTTGCACAGAGGGTAGCACTAGACCAACGGTGCATGTGTAACCTTAGTAATTCTTTTGATCCAAGCAACAACCTTGGCCATCTTACTAAGGTAGGAGAAATCCTATGGATGAACACTAGATAAAAAGCTTAGTCTTGAATAGTTTTGTTAACAGAATTGTAATACCGAAGCGAACTAATTCCACCAACAGCAAGATGCTTGTAAAATAGATATCCATGAATCACAAAGAGGTGATAAAGCCCCCAAGCACCACTGCCAAGGCCCAGGAGAGAGCACATAGCCCCAAAAATCATGTGAGATTTAGTAATCCCAAAAGGGAGAGAGCTGCATACTTCATTTCTTTGAGCTTTTTCTGGTACCTTTCACAATTTCTGATTTGAAAGCCCACTCGAGGTTAGGAGTGCTCTTGTGTTGAGTATGGAGATATTGTAATCTCGTAAGCTTCGAGCCTCTTGTCTGTCGCTTTTGCTAATGATCCTGGTAGATTATTGTAAGACAAATGGCTTGCTATAAGACACTGGTAGTTTGGGGCCTGTCATCTTGAGTTGACCGGTACTTTTATTGAGATTATTGTATTCAGGGAATGAGGAAAAAGACAATCAGGAACAAAGCTAAATGTACACCGCCCCTTGAGGATGCAAACCAAACCGCTAAACCATGGACAAGACAGCTTCTGCAGATGTTTGGTCCCATCATCCTCAGGTTGTTTGTCATGTTCATCAAGATCCGAGAAATCCACCATAAGGGAGTATGAGGCCAGGAGGAAAAGAAAGCAACTTGAGACAGCCAGATTGAAGGATTCAATTATGCAGCAGCTGAGAGTGGGCAACTTAACAATCATGAATGATAGCAGGATAACTAATAAAGTGGCAAGGTATTTTTTGACGGAGACATTCGGTATGGATACTCTCACTACAAAGGACATATTTATTAGTTTGTGCTCTCATCCATCCCTTAGATGTTTACAAGATAAAAGAGGGAAAACTAGCTCGCTTCAAACTAGCTTGAAATTGCATACTAGCTAGCTTCAAATTAGCTGCTTGCAAACTTGCTAGCTTCAAACAAGCCAGGTAGAAACTAGTGAATTGCTATGCTGAATACTAGTTGGCTAGCTAGACCTATCAACAAGCTGGTGCAAAACATATGAATGGTGCCCATATAGAGTGGTGCAAGTGTTGATATGGCCCTTGAGGGGTCCCCTTTAGGGGCAAGGGCCATATCGACATGCATCGGACATATATGGCATGTCGATATGACCCTTGCTGCTGCTAAAGGGGACCCCTCAAGGGCCATATCAACATGAAAGGGGACCCTCAAGGGCAAATGGTGCAAACTAGCTAACTGCATACTACCATGTTGCATACTAGTTGGATAGCTGCAAACTAGCCACCTATGAGCAAGCTGGCTGCAAAGTAGGTATCTCCAATTGTAAATGTTGCCTAAATCTAATGTATGTTGTGATACGCATTCCTTCCTATATCTGATCATGGCTACATATGGTTTAGGGTTCCATGCTTAGATTGGTGCATACTACCTTGCTAAACTACCTATTTTGCAAACTAGCTCCCTTTAAACTAACTTCAAACTGCAAACTAGCTAGTTTCAAACAAGCCAGGGGGAAACTAGTGAATTGCATACTGTTATATTGAATACTAGTTGGGTAGCTGGACCTACCAACAAGCTGGTGCAAAACATATGAATGGTGTCCATATAGAGTGATGCAATTGGTTATATGGCCCTTGAGGGATCCCCTTTAGGGGCAAGGGCCATATCGACATGCATTGGACGTATATGGCATGTCAATATGACCCTTGCCCGCCATATCAACATGAAAGGGGACCCCTCAAGGGCAAATGGTGCAAGCTAACTAAGTGCATACTACCATGCTGCATACCAATTGGATAGCTATAAACTAGCCACCTATGAACAAGCTGGCTACAAAGTAGGTATCAAGATGCAAGTTGGATGTAGGACTAGTTTGTTGTCATTATACTAGCTACATGTACCTAGTGTTTCCTAGCAGTATATCTAGGTGTTTATACATTCCTTTTGACTAATTGTGTTATTAGTGCTGGTATAGGTTGAGCTCTTTCTTGAGTTTAAAAAAGAGTTTCCAGATGTGCAAATACAACAACATTCTTTTGAGCGCATGAAACTTTTTTTTGTACAAAAACTGAAGGATAGATACACATGTTGTTATATTCAACATATTTAAATGCTATATCTGAAGGAATCTATTACCCAAATGCAACAAGACAATGTTGGGTTTCATGGGAAAACTTGCTATTACATGTGCGATACATGCGAAGGTAATGGTGAGTAGCCTGGTTGCTTTGCCATCATGAAAACCAAAACTGAGTGTTCCAACATTATGTGAATCTGTGTCCTATGAGAGGTGTAGGGGATCCATGTACCATAATTTGAAATGCATCTTTGGATGGTGCCACAAATATGGACCAGACAAAGTGCAATGGTGTCCACATGAAATGGCAGAAGAAGGTCATTATGTTTCAATAACGGTATTTAAAGACTTTCAGGTGGAGTTGAAGGGAAAATGCCAGAAGAAGACCAACCAAGACAAGGAGATTCCCGACATAGAAACAAAGAAAAGGAAGATGTTTGCAATCAAGAAGACAAGTTATAGTGCATTGTTACAGTTATTGAATATCCATATTTAGAAATTCATACGACACAATTTCATTTACAAATGGCAGGCTGATCAGTTTAAAGAGTGTGTGTTATGATTCCTTGAGGGTGTGATTGTATTAGTGGTCGACTTTCCAGAGAACTATACATTCAAAGAGCAGAATGAAATTGTGGGTGAGTGTAGCCTAAACATATTTAAGAACTATTTATCTTTAACAATGATATAGGATGTATGGAAAAACCTTAATGGAAGTTAGTTGTGCAACCGTTGATCAGGCATGTCTGCAAGTTAGCAAGCAACTACCATATGTAGTTAGTTAGTCGTTCGACTCATGTGTTGTTGATCAGACTCTATTTTGCCTAGTTCTATGCCTACTTTATATGCTATTGTTACAGAAGCATTTGCAATATAAGAAATATGTAGTTGTTCACTTCAATTGATCATCTCTATTGCACTCAATCTTGAGTTGGTGTGTTCTCTTTCAGAATCTTTGAATGCATTCATGAAGATACCGTATGTTTACTAATAGGTAGATTCTGGGATCTAATCTCTACCTGTTACAAAAATTCAATCCATGCATTGGCAATCATGCCACATTACCATTTTTGTTCACATCACATATACCCGGTATGGAGTAGATGTGCAAAAGACCTTGCATTTCTTTATCTTAGATGATAGAGTGCATGATACTCTTTTTGTTCAACATTGCTTTATGTTGCATTATGGATGGCTATCGAGGAAAGAACTCTCATTATCAGAGCACTAGGTTTGGTGACTGGTCTGATGGTGCTGCCTCCCAGTTCAAGGCTAAAAGGTCATTCTACTCTGTTGCCACATATGCAGGACTCATGGACATAAAGATGACCTATAATTTATTTGGTTCTGGACATGGCAAGGGTGAGTATGATGCGTCAAGTGCAGTAGTGAAGAGATCTTTAACACATGTGCAACTAGAGGTAAATGGGACCAAATTACAATGTGATGTAGATGTTGTGGCCTTATTGAGAGCTAACTTGCCTCATGGTGCAAAATCTAGCCATACCTCAAAAGGGAGGGATGTGGCAAGGGTGTTTTGGGAGATCAAAGATGGTGAAATTTGTAGCAGTAAATGGGATGACAAAGCCATTCAAAAGACTCACTCCTTGCACAATGTTCAAGGGTTTTCAAAAGAGGATGGCAAGGAAATAATAGTAAGAAGCTGTCATGCTATTGCAATGCTTGCATGCAAGGTAACTACAACACATGCATCAACAAATCACATGTGAAGCCACAGATCTATCACACAATTATACCCATTCTAGATGAAAGCAAGGATGATGAAGTAGACAAGATCACTATATATGATGAACCTTCTATAGCATGAGCGATGCTCTTTGTGTGGATGACAATTTTGCTATGAATGTAGAACTAGGAAATGAAGAAGGTGTTGAATTCTATGTTATTAAATGCACCAGAGTAAAGAGTCAAATCATTAACAAAACTAAAGACGGATGGGGTGGCACTATTGTAGCAAATTCCCATGTGGTCAAGGATTGTACAATGAAAAAAATGGTGAGTATAGTTATCGCCTTCTCGTACATAAACCTGAGGTCCTAATATACTCACATCTAGTGCAAAGCATCAAAATTCCTATGCAGATTATGGACAGAGATGCACAAATATACGAAATGTCTTTAAAAATGCATGAGGATGTCATAAATAGCATGCCATTTGAGACGTAAACCTATCATTTAAAACTAACCTGCATAGCCACTCATTGCCCCTTCATGCACACATGTATGCTTTGAGTATCCTCCGAAATTTCCAACACATTTTTCCCATGCATACACAATGCAGTTGGGTGCCACTAGCCAATTCCATAGCCAGTTCAAAAGTGTGGTAGCCAAAAAAGTTTGCAATTAATGGGAAAAGAATCAATGACCTCTTGTCCTATGGGACAAGGGTGGCCAAGAGCAGATTTACTTGGTTCACGAGCTATGACATCCTCAAATCTTGTTGCATTTTTTCAAGTGTAGCATCTTCTGTAGGGGCATCATTCCCTATTCCTAGCATCTATGTGGAAGTGCAACACCTTGTGGAGTGGCAGCATCCCTAGCTCCTGTGACATCATGTGATAGTGCTTCAACTTTGGTGGCACCCTCAAGTATCCCATTTCTTCTTCTCTTGACATGTAGAGGCATACCATTATTGTGCAAAATAGAGGCTTCTATTGGTTCATCATTATCAACCATCAAAATAGCACTTGAATTTGAAGAGGAGATGCCAAGTGGACTATCTATACAAATAACATACCCTTCACCATTGTGCCAGATAATTGACAATAGACTTAAGCACAAATGCAGGATGCTCTTGACATGGTAATTGGGAATTTATTAAATTTGCACTACAACATTACAAATGGAGCATTGTACTTTAGCATTTGAAGGGGGGAAACAAGTCATTGTAAAAGCATGTATGGTTTCAAGGGACACATAAATTAAAAAGAGTATATTCAGCCCTGATAATTGAGATAGGAGCACCATTTGCAATTCGTTCATGTGAGGGGAGTACAAGATTGATGGCCCTAATGTCTAAGCAACCTACAATTTCTTGCAAGCTCTAGGCTTTGATTGTCCGTTTCCTTGTACTTGCGTGTGCAGGGGGTGTGTTTTGCTTCTTCCCTTCTTCTGCATCTACTGCACAACAAACCAATACATTTTAGAAAATCAAAACTTCTATAAACAAAGCAGCAAGGACTTGATAAGGAGTTGGTATCTAACTCTCTTGAGTGGCAACATCAACCTTGCATTTTCCAGTCTTCTTGTCTTCTTCTTTGCTAATTCATGGAGCTATTGGAGCATACACTCATCCTCCTCCTCTACTTCAATGTTCTACTTCTCTGCAATTTACAAAGTCAAGATTTTCATCATGTGTAGCAAAAATCCACTACCATGATTATTGTGGAGGATGGAGTATACCTATAAATGGTACATCTTTGGGAGCCTTCTCCTAAGCATCGCATTTTCTATCATTCATAGATGGTTCATGAACAATATCTGGTTGAATACAATAGTACCTAGCCTAAAGACATAATGGTAATGGTTGCAATGGAATTTTTGTAAGTTATAAATACACTACCTCCACGGATTGCCTCAGTCGCATTCGCCTCTCCAATACTAGCTGGAGTGTGTTGTCCCTCTAAACTCTCATTTGGCAAGTGTGTAGAGCCACCCTCACACATGTACTGATCATATGAAAGTACAGTAATTAGTATATCAACAATACAAGATAAAAAGCATGTCATGGACCCTATCAGTAGATATGTAGATACAAAACCATGAAACTTTCTGGAAATATTACCATCATTTCGTCCCTTAGACACCACATTTTTTTGGTGTGTGGAGCCAACCTAGGAGAATTGATTGTCTAAAAGTAAAGGATCTATTGCTTATCAATGCACATTCCATACAAAGCATCAAAAATTGTAATCAACAACACGAGCCATAGCCCCAAAAAAATTCCCAGTTGACGGAGACTAGACTTTAACATCTTCTTCAGATACATGCACACTTGTGAACTCTCCTTCAATGAAGAGAAAGCTTTGTCAATATTGTTTAGAGCGGTGACAACTAACTAACTAATGACACTTGAGTATTACGTAGCTAGCTAGGAATTAATAACTGGCTAGTAACTAGTAGTTGGGTACAAGCTGGTAGATACTTGATGATGGTATGTAATAGCTAGGTGTAAACTAGTAGAGCTAGATGGTAAGACAAAGGCAAAGTGGTGAGTAGTATTAACTAGGTGGTAAGGAGTAGTTACATGGTGACTACTAACTAGTTGGTCATTTGGAAGTCTTGTTCAGTAGTAGCTAGCAAGTATCTAGGTAGGTAGTTAGTAAGCAGTACATGGCAGCTAAGTAGTAGCTAGGTGGTAGCTAGCATATAGGTGATAACTAGTAACTAGATAGTAAGTAGTAGATAGCTACTAACTAGTAAGTAGTAATTAGCTA
Organism: Dipteris shenzhenensis; assembly: GCF_047967505.1. Lineage (NCBI taxonomy): Eukaryota > Viridiplantae > Streptophyta > Polypodiopsida > Gleicheniales > Dipteridaceae > Dipteris > Dipteris shenzhenensis. The sequence continues at coordinate 32,867,793 of NC_141609.1, read as the reverse complement.
GTAAGCAATAGCTAGCAACTAGCTGGTAAGTAGTAGGTAGCTAACAAGCATTAGCTGGCTAGTAATCACTAGCTAGTAAGTAGTAACTAGCTCTAGTAGCTAGAAAACCAGAAAGTTGTAGCTAGCTACTATGTGATAAGTAGTAGGGAGCTAGTAAGCATTAGTTGGCTAGTAAGCAATAACTAGCTAGTAACTAGATGGCTAATAACTAGTAGATGGCTAGTAACTAGCTGGCTAGTAAGCAGTAACTAGCAAAAACTAGCTAGTAACCAGCTGGCTAATAAGCACTAACTGGCCATAACTAACTACTAACCAGCTGGCTAGTAAGCACTAACTGGCAATAACTAACTAGTAACTAGCTGGCTAGTAAGGAGTAACTGCTAGCTAGTACCGATAGCTAGTAACTACTACCTAGCATCTACTAGCTATCCAACTAGTAGCTAGTTTTTCCTAGGAGTAATTTCCAAGTACTTAAAACTCACTAGTTAGTGTTGATTAACGAAGCATAATACAAGTGCAAGTCAAACAACCCATACACAGATTCATGTTCAAGAAATACAAGTGAAACACCACATAATGCTTACTCTTAGGTATTTTGTTGCACCCAGAAGGGGTGAACCCTATGATTTGCACCCTTGTAGCATCTGATATTGGTTGATTGCATGAAATTTTGACACATGTGGTCTCCATCTCGCACATAAATGCAAAGCACATGATGTGGTAGGGGTCTTTGTAGGAAAGCATGCAAACATGCACCATATCATCATCTGTTATGGGCACACCCAACACATGCACCTATTGTGATGGAAGGCAACTCTTTTTTGAACGCAGGAACCTTGGGATAGCTATTGGGATGAATGCTACATGTTGCCTGGTTTCTACAAAGTGCAGCATGCGTGATCCAAAGTCAACCTCTAATTGAATCTCAAGCAACAGTTCATCCTGTGACTTCAACAACTCCTATGAATTCAAACACATATTAAACACCACAATAGAAATGAACTTTATAAAAACATAGAAGTGAGAGTTGTGTATTTACTTGTGCATCAGCAACTTCTTTGTCAAGATCCTTGGAAACATCGTCGCTCTCGAGTATGTTGTTGTAAACACTCTCCAACATTCCAATGTCATCCTACAACTTTTTTTTCCTTGCTTCATCAACATTAGTTTCAAGGCTTTTTTGAAGGGATGTAATATTCAAATTCAGGCTGCCAACAACCATGAACATGCCCTCTCTTTGCAGAAGCATACATTTTTACCTCCTCCATCTGCATAGTTGCCTTTGTGGATTATTCCATTGCTTTCATCATAATTGACTTTTTGTTAGCAAGTAGTAACTCTACATTTTTTATATTTTTAGGTGCTAATTCATCGACCATAGAAGGTGACAAAAAATCTACCTTACTATCATGATGAATGCTAGTTGCTATCCGTGAAGTCAAATTTGTCCTTTCAAACACTACCTACTATTCAAAATCATCTTCACCCTTGGAGAATCCATTCGCAATATGCCACCTCCATAATATGCTATTACAACTCCTTTTTCTTCTCTAATTTTTTAATTGACTCCCCCGCAAATTCTAGCAATGCCACAGGGAGCACCTTTTCAGTACTATGGGCATCTCGCTTTCCATACTCATAGGCAAATCCCCTTGCAAATGCGAGGCTTACTTTGCTATTGATGGGCCTCTCTTGATACACTTTGTAGTTTAGCGAGAGCATGTCTTTTTACCTATCTTCGCAGACCATTCTACATTTAATTGGCTCTATCCCCTTTTGGCCATAGCTCATCCAAGACATATGAGGATGATAAGTGGCAAGGGTTCACACCTGTTAAGATGAGCCCATACTCTGCATTAAAGTCCTTTTTTATTTTGCAAAATCGTTTTTATTGCAGATTTTCAAAATGGGGTGCATGGAACTTTGACATGGCTATCATACAACTTTAAATCTTCACTTCATGTTTTTTTAAAGACATCAAGTTAATGAGAACTTGTACATATGTCTTTATGGGAATATCAATGTATTTAACCGCAACATCAACTAGGGCATCGAGGTCTTATATATCAAGCTGATCTTCAAATTCATCCTCGCATGTGCCTATTGTGTCTGGTTTAGTATTCAAACACTTGTGAAGGCCAGGTATACCTTGTTTAGATGCATAGAAGATATCTCTACTTTCTCTCTCCTCCACACCCTGACTTCTCTTGCCCACCCTAGCCTGTTCATTAGGCAATTTACCTTTTGCACTCCCTCTTGTGCCATGCTTCCCAGCCTGCAGTGATTCTACTTGTCCATGGAGAATAAGCATCAGGGATGGATTTACCACCTGTAGTCAATGTACAGAGCAAAATAGAAAGTTGATTGAGACAAATTAGCATACTACTATAACAATAACAAACTTAGCATACTATAGGTAGCTAGCATGGAAGAAATAAATAAACAGAGAGTGTTTGTTCCTCATGGATTGGCCAATGTCGCTTGAATTTGTGGTCTCTTGTTCCAAGCTAGCACACTATAGTGCTAGTTAGTATACCACGAGTCTAGTTAGCATGAATGCAACAATACATGATGGGGTGCTAATTAGCATGCTAAATAGCATTGTAGTATGCTAACTTGAAATATGCTAACTAGCACAAATCTAATTAGCATAGAGGAAGTAAGGATGAAGAGTTGTAGGTTCTATTGCAAAGCTTAAAGCTCTTTCGTCCAACATGGGATTGCATGGAGGAAACATCATGCTTCAAAAAGATTCACTACTCTCAGGGGCCTTAGGGAATCTTCAATATAAGTTTTCCATGGGCGGAGCAAAGGCATGAAGATTTTTCTCTACTCATGGTTAAAATTGACATGGCATACTTATGGTTTTTGGAAGGCACTATGTGAGTGCACCACAAATTTAGAAGCTAATCCTAATGTGAAAAATATGAGATATGAGAGCAGGTACTTGAAGAGCTCTAAACAAGTTTGCAAAAAGTTTATGACAACCTTCCATGACTAAAACTGATGTGCAATTGTTTAAGGATGCTATCACCAAGTTTACTCAAGCCTAAGGTGAAACACACATTAGCCATTACATGGTACAGTCAACACCACCTATTGACTTTATTGCATGTAATTTTCCTTGTTCTCTTAAACTCAAGTTTTTTATTTTGGATACATTACATTATTTACTCTCAAAGTCCATGGTTTATAAAAAAGTATGGCTCTTTGAATGTTTGGAGTGTCCAAGGTATCGAAAGGTCGTATCACCAAGCACAAGGTGCATATTTAGAAAGCATGCATCATGGCGGTGGGATGGCTCAAAGTGATGCTCTCCATGAAATTTTGGAATGGTTTTATTGTGAATTATTGGAGAAATCTTTGCAAGCACAATTAGTTCAAGCTATCCATGAAGCAAATAAAAGTAAGATGCGAGAGTTTTGGAATAGGTCACGTCCCACAGAAAAATTAAATCAATGGATGGTCGAAAGAGTTCATTGTGGAAGAGGGTAGAATGGACCACCCTACTCTTAAGACTTTCAATGTATAGATGTTTGTGCAACCTGATCAATTTTTTAAATCAGATGAATGGAAGACGTACTTCTGCATGCATGGGAGGCATGATGTGTGAATCTTCAATCTGAGTAGTCTTTATTTTTTTCAATCGCATATTTTATGTGCTGCTATGTAACTATCTCTCCATAACGACTATAATGTGACACTACAAGAAGGAAGGTGATGTGAAATGCCATTTTGAGGCATGGCTGCATTTTTTGGATATGTATGATTTTGGGATTTTGTTGTTCCAAGGGCTTTCTTTCTCACATATTGTTTAGTCTCGCTCGCTATTTTTGGAGTTGCTCACTTTTTTTGGCTCAGTTTTTGGTAATTTCCCCTTTATAGAACCATTGAAATACTTCTTTGAGGCTATTTGCCTTCTGTACTCCTCAAAATGTTGTATGTATCAAAAAAATGTATTTTGTGTAGTGTAGTGAGACTTCTCCATACCTTGTGTGGAACAAATTTCAAGGCATTCATATTTTTTAAAAATCATGGGCAGTGGTTATAGATAATATGTTGCAATCATAGAAAATATTAGATCAGTATTTTGTGTTAGAAAGTACCAAAAAGATATGCCTAATAGGATGAATTAATTTTTCTTACTGTGTACTCCACCAATAGATGGCTTGATAGGAATGTCCTTTCCACTTGTTAACTTCTTGAGATCTGTTATGATATGAATAGCTTCTCCAATATATCATCAATAAAAGGAAGGGGATAATGATTACTTTTTGTTACCGCATTGAGAGGTTTGTAATCAATGCATACTCTCCATCCTCTTGTGTGCTTAGGAATGATTACCACTGGACTGCCCCAATCTAAATGCTCCACTGGATATATCAGCCCAGCCTTGAGCAGCTTATTTAACTCCTCTCTCTTTTCTAGTTGGAGATTCCAAGAAAATCCAATATAAAAAAAAACTAAGTCTTCAATGATTCAACATAAAGCATGCAATGTTCATAGCATGGTTCTACTCTTGTGAGGCATATGCTCTGTGCTATTATCCCCACAAAGTGTTGAATGAGAGCCTTTCCATACCTGTGTGCTCCCTGCTCCTCACAATCCCTTAACTCCCATGCACATATTGTTGCACACCACTCTCGAATTGCTCCCTATATTGATAAAATGATGTCCTTGGGATTCCATGCATCTTCTACCATGCTTTGCAACACGCATCTCGACCGTTTACCCTAAAGTTGTAGCATATCCTACCACTATAGTCATGATGCCAAGTTGTTGACAACACATCGTATATAAAGTTTGTACAAGACTCCAAGGAGATACCCCAAAAGTTCTTCCTTATAGTCATTAAGAGGTTTCACCCAGCATGTTGGCAACACCTACTCCCACAACAATCGATGGAAGAAACCTGTAAACCGAATCTAGTGGCATTTTGTACATTGGTGTTGAAGGCTCCGTTTGTTTAGGCACCCTATTAATGAAAGTGTACCTTCTTTTCTTTGAAGTTGGATCATCCCTTTTCAACATTTGATCATTGACCACCTCATCTATGCCAACAACATGGTCCATGGGCACATATTGTTGCAATGGGCTTCCTTCAAGTAAGGTAATCTGCTTGATGGGCCACTTACTAGGCTGAGAAAGCCAACATCTTGCATAGAAGACCCTAAGTCACTTCCTATAATTTCTTCTTTCCTTTCAATACTCACTCCAATTCAATTGTTACACAATAGGTCAAAGTTTATAGAGTCACTTGGGAAAACATACAAGATCACACCTTCCCCCACGGTCTTTGTTTTGCTCTCATCCCACAAGACAACCTTTTTCTCTTTCCAATATTCATGAAAGAAATTGTCAATTTCCAATGAAGAAACTGGCATTGCCTCAACATAAGGTTGCTAGAGAGAGAGAAAGAGAGGTGGAGACGGCTTGAGATAGGGAGAGGGTAGGAAGTTAAGGGTCAGGGAGTGAGAGTAAGGAAGTCGTTGAGAGGATGCTTGAGAGAAATGTATGAGTATAGGGTGTAGTGTTGCACAGAATGTGCATCATTAGAATAGAAACATAGTCATTAATAATCATAGATACCTTAATGGTACTAAAGAACAATAGGGGTAATACAATTACAATATACACTTATGAAAGAAGAATGCAAGAGAGAATGTCACTAGATCAAAGAAGGAATACAATAACTACACCATTTAACGAAGTCTATACAAAATGGTAACTAATGCACATCAAAATAGCAACCTTAGAGGCAATGTGCTAAAATAAAGAACTCACTTACTGCGGCTTCTTGAGTTATCAAATCATCCATAGAATCATGAACGTGTTTTAGAGAGCCCTTAGGCCACTTGATAATGCTCCAAAGTGCCTCACCAATAAGCACAACATCCATAGTGGGAAATGGCAAGAGCATGTTGCTATTGATAGACTTCTCCACTATCACCAATACATTTTTTGCCCCAATCTTCACACCACTATAGTAGGCCTCCAAATCTATTGCACACACTGCAACAATTCCAACCACTTCACTCCCCACCATCATCATGACCTTGTCCCCACTTCTGATAGCCATCACTTGTCATTGCGATTATGGAGAATTAATTATGAACAAACTAAAACCAAAGAATTTCATAATACCAACAAAGATGTCCTTGTAGTGGGGAAGAATGGCACTAGTGCCAATCTCCAAAATCCATGAATGAGTCTACAAAAATTTTCGTGAAAGCATGAATTATTTCCCTAAAATTTTTGGTAATTTGACACAACTTTTTCTAAAGCATGAATTATATTCACCATCATCATGACCTTGTCCCCGCATCTAATAGCCATCCCCTCTCTTACAATTATAGGAAATTAATTATGAACAAACTACAGCCAAAGAATTTCATAAGACCAACAAAGATGTCCTTGTATCAGGGGAGAATGGCACTAGTACCATTATCCATGTGGAATTGTGGAGAATGGCACTGGTGCCATTCTCCATGTGAGCCCGGCTTTCCTAGGGAGAATGGCACCAGTGTGAAGAATTCCATAAGACCAACAAATATGTCCTTGCAATTGGGGGAGAATGGCACCATTTCCATTTCTCTATGTGGGTTTGGGGAGAATGGCACCGGTGCCATTCTCCATGTGAGTCTGGCTTTCCTATGGACAATGGCAATAGTGCCGATCTCCATGTTAGTTTATGGAGAATGGCACCAATGCCATTCTCCACAAAACCACATAGAGAAATGAAATTGATACCAATACCGTAGTGGGTTTTTGGAGAATGGCACTGGTGCCAATCTCCAGAATCCTTGAATGTGTGGATAAATTTTTTGGTAATTTGATAAAACCCACAGGATGTTGAGGAGAATGGCACCAGTGCCATTCTCCAAACTTAAAAAATAAATTGAATTTCAATTTATTTTTGAAGTTTCGAGAATGGCACTGGTGCCATTCTCCTCAACATCATGTGGATATTTTAAGAATACCACCCAGCCATTCATCATAAGGATTGAGGACAATGGCACTAGTGCCATTCTCCATTCTCCATGTATGAATGGCATGGGTGCCATTATTGAAATATCCACATGATGTTGAGGAGAATGGCACCAGTACTATTCTCAAATTCAATAAAGTCTAGAGAATGGCACTAGTGCCATTATCCTCAACATCATGTGGATATTTCAAGAATGGCACCCATGCCATTCATCACAACGATTGAGGAGAATGGCACTAGTGCCATTCTCCATTCTCCATGTATGAATGGCATGGGTGCCATTCTTGAAATATCCACATGACATTGAAGAGAATGGCACCAGTGCAATTCTCCAAACTTCAAAAAATTTTGAATTCAAGAATGGCACCCATGCCATTCATACATGGAGAATGGAGAATGGCACTGGTGCCATTCTCCTCAATCCTTGTGATGAATAGCATGAGTGGAATTCTTTAAATGTCCACACGATGTTGAGGAGAATGGCACCAATGCCATTCTCAAAACTTCCAAAAAAAAAGAATTCAAAATTAACTTTTTTTTTTGAACTTTTAAGAATGGCACTGGTGCCATTCTCCTCAACATCATGTGGATATTTCAAGAATGGCACCCATGCCATTCATACGTGGAGAATGGAGAATGGCACCGGTGCCATTGTCCTCAATCGTTGTGATGAATGGCATGGGTGTCATTCTTCAAATAACCATCTGATGTTGAGTAGAATGGCACCAGTGCCATTCTCCAAAATTTAAAAAATTTTGAATTAACGTGCCATTGATCACAAGGAATGACAAAAATGGCACCAGTGCCATTCTCCATTCTCCATTCTCGGATAGGTGCCATTCTTGAAATATCCACATGATGTTGAGGAGAATGGCACCAGTGCCATTTTCCAAACTTCAAAAATAAATTATTGAAGTTTGGAAAATGGCACTGGTGCCATTCTCCTCAACATCATGTGGATATTTGAAGAATGGCACCCATGCCATTCATCACAAGGATTGAGGAGAATGGCACCAGTGCTATTCTCCATTCTCCATGTATGAATGGCATGGGTGCCATTCTTGAAATATACACATGGTGTTGAGGATAATGGCACCAGTGCCATTCTCCAAACTTCAAAAATGGCACCCATGTCATTCATACATGGAGAATGGAGAATGGCACTAGTTCCATTCTCCTCAACATCATGTGGATATTTGAAGAATGGCACCCATGCCATTCATCACATGGATTGAGGAGAATGGCACTAGTGCTATTATCCATTCTCTAGGTGATGAATGGAATTGGTGCCATTCTCCAAATATTCATATAATGTTGTGTTCCGACACTTCAACTAATCCGATGAAGAATATCCTAAACAAAAATTTGAGGAAGCCCTCATGAGTAGGTAAAGAAGAAACCCTCATGACAATTTCATGGTCATATCCCATTCTTTGGATGTCAATGTTGTCACAGATGATGGTTAGAGAATGGCACTAGTGCCATTGTCCACAACACCATATGATTGTATTGAGACTGGCACCTATGCCATTATTCACAAGGATCAAGGAGAATGGCACTGGTGCCATTCTCCAAACTTCAACTCATATAGAATGCAAATTATTCATGTATATCAATAATGTCATAGATGATGGTTAAAGAATGGCACCCGTGCCATTGTCCACAACATCATATGAATGTTTGGAGAATGGCACCAATGACATTCATCATATGGAGAAATGGAGAATGGCACTGGTGCTATTCTCCTCAATCCATGTGATTGATGGCACATGTGCCAGTTTCAATATAGTCATATGGTGTTGTGGACAATGGCACCAATGCCCTTCTCTAACCATCATCAGTAACAACAAAGACATATAGAAATAATTTTCATTCTATATGAGTTAAAGTTTGGAGAATGGTACTGGTGCCATTCTCGACAACATCATATGGATATTTCAAGAATAGCACCCATGCCATTCATACATGTAGAATGGAGAATGGCACCAGTGCCATTATCCTCAATCCTTGTGATTAATGGCACATGTACCAGTCTCAATATAATCATATGGTGTTGTGTGGACAATGGCACCCGTGCCATTCTCTAACCATCATCTCTTCTAACAACATTGACATCTAGGGAATGGGATATGACTAGGAAATTGTCATGAGGGTGTCTTCTTTACCTACTCATGAGGCCTTCCTCAAATTTTTGGTTGGAATATTCTTCACTAGATTAATTGAAGTGTTGGAACACAACTTTATATGAATATTTGGAGAATGGCACCAATACCATTCATCACCTAGAGAATGAAGAATGGCACTGGTGCCATTCTCCTCAATCCATGTGATTAATGGCACTGCTAGCAATCTCAGATGGTGTTCAAGACAATGGCACCAGTGCCAATCTCAACCATGATTTGTGATAACCTTGACGTCTGTAGAGTGGCACCATAACTATTCTAGCTAAGGTTTTGTCTATATGGCCAATCCCCTCAGAATGGCTCTGTGCATAATCCTTTCACCAAACAAGTTGAAGTTGTTGACATATGGTGCCATGAGCACATGAATTAGAGGCTAAGGTATGGTGTAGAAAGAATTGAAGTAGCCACCCAAGGATGTAGACTACATGAATTGCCACCAAAGATAGAGAATGCGAAGGTAGATACGTGGTCACCTTGCCTGTATGCTCAGGTTTGAATGAATTTACCCGGCATGTGCTCCTCAGCAGCATGGCATTCCTAGATTACTGCGAGTATTCCTAGTTTGACACCATACTGGTAGAGACGAGCTCCTTCAAGCATCCCGAGGTTTTTGGGAATGGAATTTGCACTTTGAGATGCCAATGGTGTTAGCTCTATCGATGCCACTGTCTACAGCATAAATTTGGCTCGAATCAGAAGCGATATAGCGGACTGAAACTTTTCCTGTCATGGACTATCTTAGTAGGATTGCTAGCAGCAGATGAACAAGTCACAATCCAAATCTTTTGGGGTGCGAATACGACTTCGTGATGAAATTTCTAGTTGTATGAATGAAATGCCATTCTATTGGATTCAAGGCAACAAGTTGATCGAATGAAATTACTCGTTGATCGAATGAAATGCCATTCGATTGCAAGTTCAACAGGACACAATCAACCAAAACAAGTACTTTCCACTTTTCCATTTGATTGGATTCATGCTACAAGAAAGACGTAGATTGAGGACCTTTACACACTCCAGCCCCCCCCCCCAAGCCTTTGTTACAGGTGCCACATTGAAATAAATTATTGAATCCACCAAACAAGTGAAATAAATGAATGACTTTTTGGCCTGCCCACTAGGCCTTAGTGGAGGCGAGGGCGCTACAAAGAGAAAATGGCCCTTTTCGATTTTCAAAAAATCTAGATTAATTTTACAATCCACTTGCTATTTGTTCATCTAGAAATCCTCCACATTCTCAACCTCTCTCTCTCTCTCTCTCTCTCTCTCTCTCTCTCTCTCTCTCTCTCTCTCTCTCTCTCTCTCTCTCTCTCTCTCTCTCTCTCTGTGTCTCTCTTCCTTTCTCTCTCTTTCTTCCTCCTCTCGAGCAGGCCCACTGAATGATACATATCATTCATCTTGTTTCATTCATAAGCCCTTCCCAAAATGTAAAACAAAGGAGGTAGTGAATGGAGAGAGCTTAGGAATGATTTTAAAAACAAGGGAGCCCTATGTCTTGAATGCTCACTGCCAAGCTCGTCTCTCAAAGCCATTAGTGCGCTTAACTCCCACTTGACGGCAACCAATCAAAGCATCACACCTATTTTAGAAGCAAATTAATCCTAAAAATTCCGAATTTCTGCTTTACAAAATGAGAACTATTGCTAAGGCTACCCAAAGGGCAGGCCAAAAAGGAGGTCCTCCGCCCAAGAGCATGGGCGGGGGTTTTACATAGTTGAAGGCATTTATTGCATCAAGGTTGGTGGGGCTTGAACGTATAATACCTTGCCACATAGTTTGTGTAAGGGCTTGGGCAATGTGTAATGATCCCCGCCCACCACTGCAAATAGTGTTTGAATGGCCTTATGCCTATATTCATGTGTATGAACTTCGCAAGGAGATCAAACTCATGCTCGAGTTCGAGGAACTCTTCTCTAAACATTTTTTTGAAATCAGCACAACTCACAGGCTTATCTTTCAACTCCCTCCACCAATCTAATGATTTCCCCTTAAACATCCCCTATGCCATCTGGATAGGCCTTTGGGTCAATACATGCCAAATGCACCCAACAATAAGGCTTCTGCCACACGAAGTGTCAAGTTCAAGCCCCACCAGCCTTACTAACGATAAATTTTCATTCATTAAGAAAGTGCCTGCCCATATGCTTGGGTAGGGGGTCCTAGGTGGCAGCTCGCCTTGTAGAAGAGGCTTGGTGGGCGTGGAAATTACTAGTCTGAGGCCAGTTTCATACTCGTTCGAATGGGAGATTGGGAGAGTTTAAACACAAGTCCCAATGGGGATTTGATTTTCATTTTTACACAAGGTAAGTGGCAAACATTTTCTTTGTGACTGCACTATGGACAAGCTATCACCATCGGATGAGAATTCATCATCCGGATGAGGTAAGGTTTCTATCTAGCAAATTATCTTTTCACGTGTCCAATTGGACACATTCGTCCAGACGGGTATGAAAGGCGCCTAAGAAGAAGAAGAAAAAGAAGAATTCTTTTAATGTGAGGCCACAAGGCAGGGCCCTCAAGGGGTTATCATACGTCGATCCTGGGGATTGAACTCAAGACACCAACAACAAGAGTCACTCCCGTAACCAATAAGGCTCCTCACCAAGAGTAATTGTGAACTCGAAAAGTGGAAAGTACTTGTTTTGGTATTTTTTATGGGAACTTTATGGCTTTGGTGGGCACCGGCCCTCAACTTTCAATGGTAATGGGAATCAGAGTACTCCACGTCACTGCCTTGCTCGAATGAATTGGGAAAACATGCATTGACACTTCACAGATTGTGTGCACTCGCATTTGTGCATGCCACACATCCACATTGTCGCGCCATGACATCCATGCCATAGCCTATATCAAGTTCATCATTGCAGTTGTGCCATGTATCACGTAGCCAATCACCACACTCTGATCTGTCCTTGACGACCCACTGGTCAACATCTTGCAATCGCCATCTTTAAAACTGCATATATAGAGTACTCAGGCAATCGCTCGCTACAATCATCTGCAGATTGGATACTGCGACCGGCGGCCTACGATCGTATAAGTGCTTTCTTCATCGCCCCAATTCCCATGTTTTTTAAAACTAGAATTGCCTCTCGATGTTGTTCCTTGCACCGTCAAACTTAGGACTTGACGAGTAAGTTGAAGACTAGCTTCTTATACACCTCCAATCGGCACACCATCAACTAATCATCAAAACACAAATTTGGCTTCAATAGCATGCAACAAAAAATGCAAAAGCATATTCCAACAAGCAATAAAATGAAGTTTGAGGTGCATATTGTCACAAGGACATCCACCATGTTAGCAAGAAATTCAAATAATCAAACCAACAACTTGTAAGCATCAAATAATTACGCCATCAATAAATTGAAGCAAGCAAAATGGTAAAAGCAAAAGCAAAACAATTTAAATGGCGAAGTGACATAAACAAATGTAAGCAACCAAAATGGTGAAAGCAGAAGCAAATAAATTAAAAAAGGCAAAGTGACATAAATAATTGGTACAATCAACATGTTAGCACAAAGATCATCAATTCAGATAAAGTGAGTGCCAAACAAAGCATTAAAAATGTCAACAACAACTTGCAAGAATCCAAAAATAAGAAAGACATCAAACAATAAAATTGCAAAGCTATGCATTGACCAAATACAAAACCACGATCAAACATGAACAAGAAGAGCATAGAGGTGAACAACAATCGCAAGTAGCAAAGACAAAGTGTCAACATGGCAAAGACAATAAACAATCAAAGCACAAGTACTAGCATCAATCAAAGACTACGCAGAGCCAAAGGAGAATTTCAGCAAGAAAAGAACAAGGAATAACAAAAAACATCCACCAGTACCAACCGAAGGTGTGCAATAGAGTACAACTAAAGAAGACATGTCAACACACATGCATTAAAAGCCAATGACACCTATAAGGAAGTATATGTTTCAAGATAGCTACTTTAACAGGAGGATACAATTAAGAGAAGATATCAATGTTAACAAAAAGGAAAGACACAATCAAAATAAAGTGACAACATTCTACTAATGGCAAGAAATCCTCGAAGGATCATTTGAAAACTAATGGCAAGAAACCCACGAAGGATCATTTGAAAACTATGTTAGACTAGTCAAGGGCACTTAATATTTGCGAAGACCCTCTAGAGTATCTTTTGGAAGGCTCTGGAGGCTGCGTTGCTAGGAGGTGGAAAGTGGGACACCCTGTACTCGGTGCTTTCTAAGTGAGCAGATTGGCAACCTACGGACTGGATTGTTGTGGATTGGCGATGATTGTTGTGGACAGAAAGAGACTGTGTGCATATGCAAGATGTGGCGTCCTGCCCTCACATCTGCTTTGATTCATGATGGCTATTTAGAGTAGGTGTTGCAAAAAAAAGATGGAATTGGTTTTTGGGCGACCCTGTCCTATGTGGCTGGTCTCATTTACTTTTTGGCAACCCTGCCTTATGTGGGTGGTCCCATTGATTTACTAATCTAGCCTTGTGTGGGTGGTCAAATTTTTGCCCTATGTAGGTGACAGCTATGTGGGTGGTCAAACCATGAACTTGGTGCTTGGCCCATTGGGGGGGTGTTCGATTATGTGCTAAACACCTTTGTGAGACAATGAAATTTGGAGGGGGGGGTAATATGCCTTGTGCGCTTGCGACACGTGGATTATGGGGGGCTTACTCCTATATACAAATATGGAAGGTTAGTCCCATATACAAATATGTAATTGAGAGGCCCTTGGATATTAAGACTTGTGAAGACACTCCTGGCATCTTTTGCTAGGCTCTAGAGGTTGCGTAGCTAGGAGGTGCGAGAGTTGGACCCCCATACTCAACGCAACAAACATTGTGTCTTTCAACTTATGAGCATCGAGGTAGCTATGATGTGCATGTTAGAATGGAGCCAACGTGTAGCTACCCTAAAAAGCATACATAGCTCACAAAAAAACCATATAGAGCTTGCAAGCATTTGTATTATGTGTTCCTACGTGTTCTTGGGTTGCATAAGACTCAAAGATATGCTCATTCACCAACCAACACTTTTGGGTGCACAAGTTGCTCTATGGAAGTACCAAATTCTTGGCATCACAGTTGTATAATATATTATGAATAAACTTACGGTGTGGTAGAATGGGGGTATCAAAGACAAGTTGTAAAACTTTATATATTTTGGTTGAAAAAGCTCACCCAAATAGACTAGCTGATATTTTGTTATACTTAATCAAGTCATATCACATTTTCTTAGAGAAACTTGGAAGTCAAATTAGAAAAATGGGAAAGTACTTGAGAGATTTCTTGGCTCAAAATTTTCTTAATATGATCTATTTGTTGTTAACTTATGGTTGAAAAAGCTCACAAAAATTCATTGGATTTATATGTTTGGGTTTAAAAGTTGTTGATTAGTATTTTGTTAGTCTGTAATCCACAACTCCAACCAAATTTTCTCAAGCAAAACCTAGATGAATAAGAAAATCCTAAAAGTACTCAAGTAATTTTTTGGCATTATAGTGTTTGCTTGGAAAAACTCACACAAATTTGGAGCCTTTAGAAAAAGCTCAACAAAAGGTTTTCCCCATAGCTGCATAGTCATTCTCAAATCACTCCTTATTCGTCTTTAGGATGTTAGCAAGGTTACCTCTTATCTAGGTCCACCAACTTAGAACTCATGCTCTGCTAAAACCCAATCTAGATAACGTGTAAGTTTAGTTGTCATCCAAATAATTTGGCTTCTTTGATAAGGATGAATATGTCTTGATCATTCGACTTTTGGTGAGAAGGCCAAATACCTCATTGTACTTTAACTTGGATGAGAAGGCAAAAAATGACTTCATCATTCAGCTCTGGTAACTGAATGTAATCTATCACCTACCCCATTTTCCTCCTCATATGTGGGCTCACATTGGACACAATGATCTCTAACATAGACAACTACTTACATCAACTAGAAATGAATATATAACTTTTAAGAGGATGGTTGATTGCAAATCATGCCTTATGGTAAACTATCATGATAGAGGCTACCTTGTCTTGAGAAATCACATGGCATAAGTAATGAAATTAGTAATAAGTTGTAAAATATTACCATCTATCAACAATGGTAGCAGTAAACACATTGCTTAAAATTGAGCTTCACAATTGAATGGCAAAGTTGAAGTTACAGTTGGATGCAAATAGTAAACACATTTTAAAAGATATGTTTGACAATTTAATGGAAGCTCTAAATTAAATATGTCAATTTTCATGTAATGATTAAAAATCTCTTCAAATTTGAAGACTGGATGCCAAATATTGCTTGACTACTTTATGATAAAAGAACAGCTATAGCTTAAAGATAGAAATCAATGCATAAGTTATTTAAAAGAAAATTTTCAAGCATCATCTCATCTCCTACACCAATAATTGAAACATGAATTGTGCTATGAAATAAGCCCACATCATTCACATCATCCTCAAATGCAAAGCTAGCTTGAACACGAGAACATTTCGTAGCCACTGTAAAATTTACACTGTGTCCTGTGAACCCCCAAAATATCTATATTTTGTATATGTGACACATCATATTTGCAAAGCCAAAATAAATGCCATTTTGATAAGCTCGCCTCTACAGTTCAAGCATAGAGCTAGGAGACTAACCAAATATTCCCTTCTTGTATCATTTATTAAGACTCCATACCAAACCATGAACTTCATTGAACTAAAGCATGTATCCATGTTTGTATGTCGTATTGCCTAGGTTTCATCATCAACCATGATCTCTTTGCAGTACTGCACCCCAATAAGATTCCCATTTTGTCTAGTCTTCTCTTTGCTCTCACCATATGGGTTTGTTACACACGTACACACACACTGAAGGCAGAGAGTATCCCTTTCATTTACGATGTGGGGGTCTTATGCACTTTTTCTACACCTCAAAATCGTCTCATTGTTATCAACCTTAGTGGTTGTCTTTGATGTCAATCTATATTCATCAAATATAGTATCCACTTATGCACAACATTTTGCCTTGGTGTAGTAGGCAAATATCTAAGTCTCATGAATCACTCTTGGAGCCTTTTTAAGGTGGTACCTAAGCGAACATTATTTCCTAAAAGATATTCATTGTACTTGCATTTTTTGAAGTACAAATTTAATGCAAAGGCATCACATAAAGAAATTTTTCTATGCATCCTCCTTTAGCCTTCATGCTTGATGTGGTAGCCTCTGACAGATTTACATTTGGAACAAAGCCATGGTCTCTTGCTATAAAAATCCATTGACCCCAATGGTCTATCCTTGTATCGCAACAAGCAAGCCAAGTTTCTAAGGTTGGCTCCTCACCATCCTTTGCGACGGGTGGAATTAGAATACAATGTTGAACAAGTAGGAGTAACTGTCAAATCTCATGGTGGTAAACTAGATGGGACTAGCTTTAGTGACCCCACCCACGGTGAAGAAATATGCTAGATGTGTCTAATAAGGTAAGATCTCTAAATTGATTGTACCACTTTGAAAGCGGACAGTGTAGCACCTCTTTGGGGCATTTTTTCTCGCTTTTTGTAGCAGGGCGCATAGCGTCTCCTTATAGGGAAAATGCTAGTTTTCCCCACAAAGCTCTTATGCAAACCCTATGTTCATTTAAGTGGATGTAGGCC
Source organism: Dipteris shenzhenensis (assembly GCF_047967505.1). Taxonomy (NCBI): domain Eukaryota; kingdom Viridiplantae; phylum Streptophyta; class Polypodiopsida; order Gleicheniales; family Dipteridaceae; genus Dipteris; species Dipteris shenzhenensis. The sequence goes on along the minus strand of NC_141609.1, from coordinate 32,850,996 downwards.
CCCAGGTGTGGCATAATATGCTCTTCTTGATGTGAAGGCATAACACATGCACATGCATGTGCTTTTATCCAACAAAAAATGCAAGATCTTTCTTGCACCAATCGTCATTTTCCATGAAGCCATAAAATTGTGCCCTTAGAAACCCTGACATTATCATATTCCAAAATTGCAATCAGGCCTCTGTGTCTTCAAAATTGAAATCACAAATTCCAATTTTCAAGACCTCTTAAATGAAAAGATCATTAATGAAAGGGCTCCTCCTTCTCGGGGTTATATGAATATCAATGACACCAATCAACACCTACCTCTTAGATTTTAAATCTTGATGTGTAGTGGGGCACTAGTACCCTACAAGATCTATTTGACATTGGGTTTGCATTTTTTAGAGAAGAACCAAACTTTGGAAGAGATTTCTTTAGGACCATCATTCAACCTTGTGCGCCAATGCCACTAGAACATCTAGACATGTCAACAAGAACCAATGCTAGTAGAAGATGAGTGCATTGATGAGCATGGAAGAAAAGGATAAAAAAGTTCATATAGTTCTTCTAAATGAAATGCTGAAGTGGCTATGCATGCATGCAGTGGGGGTGCGGTGGTAGGGTACATACACAGACCTTGCCCCCTAGATTCCTTTCTCAAAGGGAAAGTTATAACAATTGGGATAAAGAAAGGTCTTTATGTAGTAAACATCCACTTCATGAGGATGGATTGATGGTCTTTCTCCTCCAAGAATTGGAAATGGCTAAGATGTAGTTAAAAATGGCACTCAGAATATTAGTATCAACCAATGTCATTTTAAGTGTGGGATTCAAGATTTGATCCGGATATGTCACCACCCTATAAAGCCCCTATATTGGTCGAGTTTCTTGACCTTCTCAGGCTTCACATTCCCATAGCCTAGAAGCGTTGTGTGTGCCTTAGAACAAGAATGACTTATAAGCCCCAGAGGTAACTTGCAATCTTATGTCCTCATGGATATGGGAATGGATCCACCAACTACTCTTGCATTCAAAGATGAAAAAAGGCAAAAGATGCTACAAAAAATATTTTATAAAAATATCCCAAAGTCGTGCTTTTTGTGTGCTAATTTGTTTGAAAGTATGTGATACAATGATCTTGTACTCTATAGAATAGGAGTTTAGCTATTTTGCATAACATGACTCCAAAAGAGGCTTCTTATTAGAAGAACCCTAGAATTTACCTTAGGAGATTTGGTTTAGCTCCATATGCGTGGTTGAATCATATCGATTAGAAGCTTGTGATACAATATTATAATACAACAATACATCTCTTGAATAGAAGTCCTAGGTATTAGTATTTTGTACCGTATGACTTTGAAAGAGGATTTTATTAAAGAAAGCACCAGAGTAGTCACCTCAAGATATCTGGTTCAACTCTATATGTACATGTTTTGAATGCATTAAGAAGAACACTTAATGCCAAATATTAGAATTGTCTTCTACTTGATTACATTGATAAAAGGAAAGCATATCATCTTTGGGACCCTATCAAGAGATAGCTTATAATTAGTAAAGATGTGATTGTGGATGAATCAAGTAATAACATGTATAACTACCAATTCTACCATCTTATTGAAGCAAGTTAAGTACTTAATGCCAACTAGCTAAGGGAAATCAAGCTCTACTCCTTAATTTCCAAGTCAAATAATAGGGAGTCATAAAAAATGACAACAAAATCATGCAAACGACAACACAACTCCTTTTTTGAAAAAAAGCAAAAACAATACTTTTTTTTGAAACTGTGGAGACAAAATGCACAATTTTATGTCAAAAGCATCTTTTTAAAATAGCTACTTTTATGGAAAAAACATTACTTATATCTTACTCTAAAACCTAAAAACATATTATGAATTGGAGAAAGTGTTCTAACCTATAAGTTACAAAATATGACAAATTACGAAGGAGAAGAAACTATTCTATTCAACCGAGAAAGTCCTTCGACTTTTGTTTTAAAATATCAATTGTTTTTCGATGCTTAGTTGTCCAAAATTTTTTAACTCAAATCCATACACAATAATTTCTTCAGCTTGCAATTTAAACATTTCTACACATTGTTGAATTCACCTTTTCTTATATTTATTTCCTTTTTACGCATCTTCGAATCAGCTTTCCCTTTAGCACTTTTGTTAAAAGAGTTTTATATCAATTACTTCCACAGAAGTAACAACATTGCCCTCAAGTATAAGTTTTGTACCAATATATGTTTCCAAACTCCATGTTGTATGTAATGTGCTATCCATAAACCTATAGGAATGCATTGTCTTCAAAAGAATCTTTCTTTTTGTACCGTGTTAATCCAATGCTTGAATTTAATAATATTTCAATATGAACATAGGTAGTTAACTATATGGAGTTCATGGCCATAGAAGAGGTTTGTTGAATGTAAAGGTGTGTTTAGATCTAAAGACATTTATCATCTTATATTATTTGGATCAAATGGTTTGATTTCAATCTAAATAGTGAGGATTTTCAGTTTGTCAATTTACTTTATTTCAATCAAGCCGTTGTGATGTGAACTTGGATTATGGAATACAAATTTCGTGATAGATTGATATTTCTGTTGACAAAGTGTAATTTTCGTCCAAAAAAAGGGGGAAAAGAAGAGGTCCAAAATGTGTGAAATCTCACTTTCATCTTATGAAACTTTCAGTGCCAAAATTTCTTGCCAATCTTTAAAAAAATTGTCAAAAATTCTACCGACTGGAAACTTTCCGTCGACAGAAATTTTCCCCGTCATCAAAATCGGGATTCCAAAATCCAAGTGGATTCTAGAATCTCAAATTCCATTGACAGAAGAAAAGTTTATGCTGATGGAATGAGCTTTTCGTTCACGAAAATTTGAATCCGTTGACGGATTTCTCAATCCATTCAATGGAAATTTCAATCCGTCGACGGAAATCTCAGTCCGTTCAGCGAGAACTTTTCTTCGGATGATGGAATTTTGGATTCAAAATCCAAGTTCTGGAATCCTAATTTCGATGACGGGAAAATTTTTTGTCAACGGAAATTTTCTGAGGGACGTAAATTTTCCCATCGGTGGAATTTTTTGATGAAATTTTTTTCCATTCGGCGGGAAATTTCGGCATTGAAAGTTTCATTGGATGAAAGTGAGATTTCACAAATTTTGGACCACTTCTTTTCCCCCTTTTTTGGACGAAAATTACACTCCGTCGACGAAAATATCAATCCATCAAGAAATTTCGGATTCCAGAATCCAAGTTCACATCATTATTTTTTGAATAACAATTGTCGTTATTTTCATGACTTAAAATTTATTTTTTGTGAGAAAATGGCTTAGATCAAATAAAGTAAACACAACACTTACTACCATCTAAATATTGACCATTACGTCAAAACTAAACCATTTGGTCCAAATGAATGTATTACTTTCTTCTCTAAACTTTGACCACTTAAATAGTTTAGTTACTATCTAATTCTAGAGACATTTTTAGTTTCAATAAACCTCTTCTATGAGCATGGACTCCATATACTTATTTATCTTAACATAAAAAATATGTTCTAATTCAAATATTGGAATGAACTACAATGATTGAGATGAAATTTCTTAATTTATTGTAAAATAAAGCATATTTTCGTAATTCTAAGTAAAGGATGTCTTATGCATTTCGTAGTCATGCATGAATTACTAGTAGCTCTTAAAACATCGGATCTTGTCATTGACCTGGTTTTTTTATTTTTTAATTTGACATGAAAAGCAAAAAAAATCCCACCTTTAAACTAGCAATATGTACATTTTAAGAAAAAGTTCAAAACTATACTCAGTTTGCAAAACGGTGGAAGCACATTAATCTGCTATGCTTTTTGTGCTTTTTAGCATTGACAAGATAGCATGAGTTGAAAGCACACATATTTTAGAATGATTCATATTCATTTGATATTTTTATTTTATAAAATAATGTTTAACACTACATGAATAATCATAACAAGGCATGGCCTTGCATGGACTTGCTCTCAACTGAATCCAAGTGAAGTTGAATGACAATTGGGAGACTTAGTGAGTAGCTCAAAAAGTGCAAATTCTGTAATGGGCGACGTGCTTGCACAACCTGATCATCATGGCTAGGAAGGGAAGGAGTGGCGAGCATGGGCTCCACAACTTCAAGGAGGGAAGGAAGCGTAAGAGAGAACAGGTTTGAGAGAAGCTAGAGCCGCCTCTACCTCTAGCTCTGAAGAAGACTGCCAAAACAGAAAAGAGAAAGCTTCTTTTGCGAGAAGCCAGAGCCACCTCTAGCTCCACCAGCTCCAAAGAAGACTACTAAACAAAAAGAGGAAGGAGGTACAGGAGAGAACAAGAAGCAGAAGACAAAACCCCTCTAGAGAGGAGGAGAGTCGACATGGAAGCCTCTTCTACTGCTAGTTCGTCCTTTTTCTATACCTACAGGTTTGTTTTTTCTCTATGTCTCGTCTCCACATCGTTTATTATGTGTTCAGGGTGATGGAAAGCTCCCAAACTAGAGTATCCAAAGAAAAGGAGGTTGTGCCTTATGAAGGAGTCTTTTCACGCTGAATACAGACTACTAAAATATTATAAATGGTCCCTCCCCCTTTAGTACGTGCCTTCTTCTTTAAGGCCCCCTTCAAATGGTCCCTATTTCCCCTCTCCTTTTAGCAGGTGCCTTCTTCTTTGATGCCCCCGTCTTAAGTGGTCCCTCTTAATCGAAACTCCTCCCTCCCCCCTTTATCCCTTAGTGTAATCATGCCCTTTCCCTCTTCCTTTTCACCCATGTTCTCTTCTCCACAACTAATTAAAAGGAATTTCCCATTTTTCAATGTATGGGGGGACATACTCTCTCAATCTCATTCTCCTAATTTTCAAATCCTCCTCCTTCTCCTTCACTTGCGGCATCCTCCTCCTCCTCATAGGTAATCCCTTCTCTCTCTCCCCCTCTCCTCCTCTCTATCACCACCTCCTCCCCTCCCCTCCCCCTCTCCCATCCCTTGGCCGCTCCCTCCCTCTCCCTCCCTCCCTCCCTCTCTCTCTCTCTCTCTCTCTCTCTCTCTCTCTCTCTCTCTCTCTCTCTCTCTCTCTCTCTCTCTCTCTCTCTCTCTCTCTCTCTCTCCAATGGCAATCGATGGCGGCAATGGTACGAGGTGAGGGTGGCGATCTGGGTATCCAAGTGATGGCAGTAGCTTAGGGCGAGGGCGACTTTAACGATGGATCTTAATCTTAATTTTAAACCAACTCTATAATTAAATCTAAATTCTTTTTAAAACAACATTGCTAAGCAAATAAAGAAATATTCATGTAGTTAGTTTAAAAATATTTTATTTTGAAATTTACTTTTAACGCATTTAGCTTCCTTCCTCCTCTTTTAGCTTCCTCTTGCTTCCATTTTGTCACATTTAGTATTAGAGCAAGTTGCCGCTTGCTTCCACCACATGCCCAATGCCTCATGCCCTCGGGCATGACTGCTGTTATATTAAACTGACACTGATATGAAGAAAGTTACTGTGAATATTGTTGCAAAGAAAGAGTCTACAAAGATTTGCATGGAGTAATGTGAGGAGGCTATTAGTGAATTTGCAGGGGAAGGATGATGGTGTGTTTCTTGGTATGGTGTTCATCGTCGGCAAGATCACTTGGAAGGGTTGTCAACACATGGCCAAGGATTTTCTTGACTTGGCGAGGTTCCATTGTCAATGTTGGCCTCGTCTTGTGGCTGGTCCGAGTCCACATGGTGGACCCTGTGATGGCCTTGAGCGGCCAGTCTCTGCCCCCCCGGTTTCTGACATGAAGCCAACAAAAACACCAGCACTCTGTAAATTTCTCTCCACACAGGTCTCCCTACTTCCCTTGGGTTGTAAGCTTTATTTTTATGCTTCTATCTCTAGAGTGTTACTTGCCCCATCATTTTTCTCTTGTAATTTGATATGTGTTTGAGTGGTGTGTGATGACTAGGATTATACTTAGTTTTTCCAATGTTTTTGTGCTCTGGCTTTATTGATGGCCCTTTAGACATTTCTTTTGTTATAAACACACTATTCAAAATATTTGGACTTGTGTAAGGTCCAATTTTAAAACTGGACTAAGGAAAAGTCCAAAATTCACGAATACACTACTAATGAAGCTTTTAAATCTAACTTTTAAAACCAAAGTTTAGTGAGAAAACTAAATACTTGCTGAGATTATGAAAATACTTCCTATGATGAATATTGTGCTAATGATGAATAGTGTGCTAATCCGAGTTTTAAAGATTAACCAAATATTTGATATGATTTTTTAAGATTAAACAAATAATTTTTAAGATTAACCAATAATGATACAAGTCAAAAAATTTCCATGTAAGCAGTCACCACTAAGGATCTGCTGGCATATGTCCTTTGTATTTCATCTGGAACATTCCTTAATGGTCTCCACCAAACAGCCACCAAATGACAAAGATTTGTTTTATTATTGCTTTCTTCTGATCTACTATATGCTTTGGTGCTTCATAGGATATCTTCCCTATTTTATATGATTGAAAGGTTGACTCCTCATGAAACACAATGCAAGTATATTTCCTATATCTTGCAATGACAATCTTTAGATCTTGGATACTTGGTTGTATATCGCATGTATATCGTTTACTACACCCTTCAAGCATCAGTAGAAGCGACTTCTCTTTGCCATGTATTCAGCTGTAGGTCTCTTTCCCTTTAGTATTTGTAGTTTGCCACATCCATTAGGAAAAAGTGGAGCTCATTTTGGGGCCTTGTAAGAAATTCATGAAATTTTCATTTTCGGCTCAAAACTAAAAAGTTCTAGAGTGAGAAGTATAAATTTATGCGGTCGAGCATTGAATTGGAGATATAAATCGCGAAATAGATAAACTGACATTTTGAAGTTCCCTCTTGAGTGTTTTTTAGTGTGTCATAAATGCTATGTCAAAAGACCCAAATGATTTTCTACTATTTTGGTTCAGAATTTGGTGGTTTCGGCATCACCATTGTGTCCAACCCCCAAAATGACTTTTGAATCACTAAATGGCCTCTGAAAGTGATCAGAATGACCAAAACAGGTGCCTGATAGGAGTGTGCCATTTATGACACATTCAAAAACGCTCGAGTAGGAACTTTAAAATGTCAGTTTATTTATTTCAGGATTTGGTGTACCATTTATGACACACTAGAAAACAAGAGCGGGAACTTTAAAATGTTAGTGTGTCCAGCATCTCTAGAGAGATAAAGTCTATTTTTTTGAAAAAGAAAAGCATTTCCAACGTAATGTTGGCCTCTCTCTCATTGGAGGATCTCTATTTTTTGTCTAACCTGAAAAGACCCAAAATGAGCTCTGTTTTTTCCTAATGCGATCCATAACTCCCTTGCCTTTGTTAGGTCTCAGAAAGGATTGAGCTTTTCTTCATCGAAAATGAACCAAATTCAACCAATATGATTCAAGAATGTACTTTAGTTGTTCTTAAATAGGCATATATAACAAATGACTCATTGAAACCTTTCTATCCACTCAACCTATGGTAAGTTTCCTTTTCATCCCTTATCAAGGGTGATCCTACAAGCTTCACAAAAATGATGCCCATCAATGGGCTCAAACTTGCATCTGTCCAAGAACCTGCTCTTTGCCATCATATATCTATTGTCGGTTTCACTCCCATATCTGTTATGGTACAATTAAGATGACAATTTCCAAATGTATCCCTCCTCTTCAAAGAGGATGTAAGTCTGCCACGCTTAAATAAAAATTCACAACTGCATCTTCTTCATTTGCATTCTCTTCATCACTATCAAAATCCTTGCATTTTGTAAATAAGCTGCACTCAAATGGCCTACATGTGGAGCTCGAGTTGTTTTGGATTTCTTTGTCAGAATAGCTATAGAAGTCAAACATGTCCTAGGACGACTCCTTCATGTTCTTGTAGTTACAGCTAAAGATGGTGTTCTTGTAGTTATAGCCAGAGATGTTGTGGGGAGTACAACTCTGGAACGAGATGGTACTAGTGGCACACTTACTATAGGTACTACAAAAACACTCGGTAATGCATCCTATATTTTTTTCAAAGATCCCAAGGCATCAAGTAATTTTGGATATCATCACACTTAATCTGGTACTGGTACAACCTTCAAGAAGAACTTCTTGTCACTAACACATAACTTGTACACCAAATCTTCATCATTCTTGCGTTTGCACATAGCTTCCATCAAACCATTGTCTTGAATATTTATTCATGAGACTATTCTAGCATTTTATACTATCTTTGGACTATATTTAGAGCTTGAGACATTCTCATTAGTGATCACTAGAAAGCACTTTGATTTTTTCCCCAAACAATACCAATCATGATCAATATATTTCTCAATAACGTTGGGAGCCTAGGACTTTGTTAAGATTTCCTACAAATGAATTAGAAAAATAAATAGTGTGCAAAATGAAGAATGAAGCATACAAGGGCTGTCAGCATGACAAAGCCCTAGTATGGCCACCCAACTAGGATTAAACCCCACACACACACACAAACTTAACCCACTAGCTAGGGTTAGGGGTGCATGCATGTGTGTGTGTGTGTGTGTGTGTGTGTGTGTGTGTAGAGGTCATATCATCTATCGAGAGGGAGCTTTCTTGCATGCATATTGCTAGGTAGACAATGAGTAGAAAATGGTTGGATATAGCTCATGTAGTGCATGATTGGAGAGTGTATACAAGTTGCAATTTCATGATAAAAAAATTAAAATGAAATTGGTAGCGTTCTTTCTTTCCACTCATTTCCTTCACTAGTGGTTGTGCCTATCTTGATAAAGGGGCCACTTACTTTGGGATGAATACCATCTCATCACTATGGCCCACCACACATGGACATATGTGGACCACCAAAGTCAATTACTATTCTAGTTCATCTTCTTCAATGCCTGGTGCCTAATGTCCATGGAGTTCTATTGAGGAGGCCCGTGGAACTACACGGGACGTAGTGGGCTCAAGCACCTTCCCTTTGTCATTCGTCAAGAACACAAGAAATACTTCTCGATATCTGAAGAATACTTGAAAGAGGTTCTTAATACGCACTAATGATTAAGTGCCTTTGAAATTAATTTGTTGAAGGCATCTTTCGAGGGTGTGGTGATGTGGGTAGATTTACTCAAGGAGATTATTGCAGAGTTTCCTTCCAAAACATTGCTAAAGGGAGCTCTTAATTTCATCCAAGCAAGCTTAACCTTGAGAAACCAATCCTATGAGCTAATAAGAAGGCTAGGGACATGTATGGTTAACCAAAACACCACAAGTCTCAACATTTCGAGATATCCCCAATGGGGAAAGATTCCAATAGCTTCATTAATTGGAATCATGTGATTGTATGTCGAGGCAATGAACAAATAGTTGAGGAAATAATCTCACAAAGCTAAGTTTTACACTCATCAATCACTCTTGATGACAAGATGGATATCTCCTCTTTTGATCCAATTTTATGATGACTATTTCCTTCCCTTTTTCCGCTTGCATGGCTTTCCTCTTCTTCTATTTAGCATATACGAACGCTCTTAAGGTGATATTATAGTGGCATCCCCAACAACAACGAGAGCAATATGAAGTGATGGAGGAAGTGGAGCATCAAACACCTAAGGTTCCTTTTTTTTTTCAAAGAAGACCTAAGGTTCCTTGACAATGAGGTCTACAATGAGGAGGGGCTTTCATCCCATGTGTTTTCATTCCCACCCCTGTAAGGTCAATTCGTTTGGCGATTTTATTAATGCACAACACAAGACAAACCCTCTGCCTGTTACAGTTCCCATTCTTAGATGTTTGTTCTTGCTTCCCACCCCCGATTTCGTGCATGATGCAACGAAGGAAAATACATTTGCTAAAAAATATTTCCTTCTGCGCTGAAAATTTCCATGTGCTATGCGTTGTTTCTTCCAGACCACAAAGAAACTGCAAACTTCAAAAGTATCTCAGCAAAGCAGACGCTGCATGGCTGCCCACAGGAACATATCTCTAACCATGTGCCTATGTTTTTGTTTGGTGTTCTGTCTGGTGTTCTCTCGAAGATGTTTCAGCCAGACAATAAAAAGAAGGCACGGATAAGCGAAGAAAATGCAATGCTCATCTCGGTCTCAAACCTGTGCCTGGATTATCCAAGTGATCCTTTCATAAACACACGTTGCAATTGGCAACAGAAAACAGCAAAGCGAAAAGTATAATACAGACGATCGTTAAAGGAATTTCCTCCATTTTTAACCTGAACATGAATCGATTCCGAACCGCAAGACATTGCCATCAGGTTTATCAAATAACAGGAGACGAGTCAATGTATATAGTCCCACGGAGAACAAGTAAGCGAGAACGAAAGGGATATTCCAGGAGACTGGCCAAAAATTAGTTGACCATATGTGTTCTCAACTGGATGACTTACAATGTTCGAGGAGAAGAAAGCAGAAACAGAGACGAAATACACATCAAAGCAGCCACAGATCAAGGCCCTTTCGCTCGTCGCTCCAAAGCTCCTACCCTGCAATAGACGATGAGATCGCTTGATACGATGAAAGAACTTTGAAAAACACTTGAAATGATCGCTTTAAAGACTACCTGCATGGTCAAGAAGTAGCTTATGGACTTCGAGTCCTACTAGTGGCTCGCATCCGGAAAAGCGAGGCAGAAACCACTTGTTTTCAATTGCATTGTTCAAATCTATCAACACTTCGTTTAATAGGTCAGCATCGACTCGCTGATCCGGCTCGCCTGTGTCGAAGAGATGACAGCCCGTATCCCGAATTCTCTTGACCTTAACGTAAACGCTGATGCCGTTTAGGATGTCGTCCGAAGTGCATTCCTGTGTTTGTATCCCTTCGTGTTGATATGTTTCCAGGAAACTTTCGTTTGCTTTTTTCAATGCATCAAGGTAGGTTCTTCTTTTTGTTTGCGATTCAGTGTAAATCAATGCCCTCACAAGACGAATATAACTGTGACTTCTGTAGCGCAGCACCTCCTCGTCCCGGCAGACATCAAACATCTTGTAAAATTCGTTTTTAGACTTTTTGTTGCGCAATCTGTTCGCCATCTCTTCCAAGGCCTGGTTGAGATGCGTGTTGAGGTTGTAGGCAGTTCGTTTCAGCATGCTGACAATCACCACCTCCCGAGTACACAAAAGCTGATCATATAATACACTATTTCGGTTTTTCAGAATCTCCATCTCTTCCCGAGTACACAAAAGCTGATCATATAATACACTATTTCGGTTTTTCAGAATCTCCATCTCTTCCTGAAGTTTCTCTACCTTCTGTTCGAGCTTGTTACTTTGCGCGGCCTCGTCAACAGCTTCGAGCATGAGAAACGTTCTTTCTGCCGGAGGGGAGTCTTCGACCTCTGGTCCGGACAAAGCCCTCTTTCCACAGGCGAAGACTCGTGTGGACCTTGGACGTCGACGCTTAGTTTCCCGAATTTCATCGCGATTGGCGTCGAGAACCTCTCCAAAGGCTCTGAAAGCTCTCTTGGCCATGTTTCCAGGAACGACTCACTGCGCTTTTGCCTCCGAGGAGAAGAGCTACATGCACCATGAAAGCACGAAAGGTTCTTATTCCATGCACCATGAAAGTTTCTCAGGTTTGCTTTTGTGCCTTTACAGTGTCTTCACACACGTCCTCCCACCAAGGCGTTCCAATTGACGATGGATGATCTTTTGTGCCTTTAGCGTGGCTTCACACACGTACTCCCACCAAGGCGTTCCAATTGACTATGAACGATATTTAATTGGTTACCGATTGTGAGGTGGTCTGGCGCCATACAGGTTCCAACTAGGTGACAAAATGGTTACCAATTGTGAGGTGGTCTGGCGCGATCCACGGTTCCAACTAGGCGATTTTGTCACGCGCGACATTGGTCCAAGTCCCCCAACACACCTCGCGTGCACTGGTTGGGATGCTGGACATTGAGCCTTGGACAAGTGTCCGTGGGCAAACGTGAAATACCGCCACCAATCCGACCTAATGTGTTAGATCTTGCTTTTTTGCTTCACCAAGGGTGGAGCCTTAGAGGTAGTTGAATTTCCACTAGTAATATTTAAATAATAATAATTAAGTTGTGTTTCAAATTGCCATTTATGGAGAAAAATTACCTCCTAATAGCCCAACACCCTTTAAAAGATCATTTACTTTCTCTTTTGCATCCAAAAGCATTTGCTTTACTACTATAGTAGGAGGCAATGCCAACACGCACTTATGCTATCTTGTCTAAATGTGGTGTGGGTACAGACCCCCCGAGCCATGTGTACCATTAAGTTGTGCTAAAAAAGATAGCAATTAAAATTGACAATAGTTTATTATGACGAGTTTAGTTTGTGTGAGCTATGTTATGATATTTTATTTGGTTTTCATGACCTAATTGTTACATGTGGATATCAAACACTTAAGAAGTGTCTTTTATGATTGAAAGAGATTGTTAAGTTTAAGATCATGAAATGTATAGAACAATTGGTGTACTTTTACTTAGGATTTATAGGACATACTTCTCTTACTCCATGGCTAATTGTGCACAACCTTGATAGGTTGGTTCCATTGCTAAAAATGTGGTGCCAACCAATTATGTAAAAGTGGCTTGTAATTTTGTCTTTATAATTGGCCATTACCTCCTCAAGAGGAGGAGTAAATTTCATGAAAAATAGAGTACAAGAGTAGTTCTAGGGATAAATTAAGTTGGAGAATGTCTTATCGGACCAAAAGTGATTGACAAGAATAGATTACTTAATCCTTCATATCATCAAGTATTTAGGATGGATAATAGGGTACAAGAGTAGTTCTAGGGCTGAATTAAGTTGAAGAATGTCTTATAGGGCCAAAAGTGATTGACAAGAATGGACAATTTTTAATCCTTCCTATGCATGACATCGACTATTTAGGATGGAATGCAATTCTAGGATGCATGGATAAAAGCATAGCAACACTATAGTTTGCCTCCACAATTACCTAATATATTAACTAGAATTGCGGCAGGCAGCCCTTCCATCATGGAGCATGTAACTACTAACTCAAAAATTGAGCCTCAATCCTAGCATTTTGTCAAATTTTTAAAGGGAAAAAGAAAATGAGTAAAAATGTGAACATGAGACAAGGCACAGGGTCTATTAGGACCTGCTCCTCCTTGCAAATGTCAAGGGTGGTGATTTACTATTGACGTGCAAAGATGTTAAGATGTTTATATTGTTTGTGCATTTTAGGAGTTGAAGCCCAACAAATACATGAATAAGGCGACACTCGAGCTCATAATTATCCTCATTACAGTCTATACGTTACAGTCTATACGATATTGTCACATGGACTACAATCGTATGAATAAAGGTCTTGATATCTTTCAATCTTGCATCCAGCTTGGATTTCCTTGCTCCCTCGCATCGAGAACATGCATCAAAAGAGATGAATATTGTAAGAATTCGGATTAAAAACAAGCAATTTTGAATGGACGAGCAATTGAAAATATTTGTATGATAATGTATATTATATAATTATTATAACCACACAAAGTGTGGGTAGGGAGGCAGCGCGTTTCCTTTCCCAAAAAGTTATAATCCGAGGGAACAAGCCCTTTCCCGTGCGTCGAGAATATAAATGCCAAGAATATAAGCGCCGTGAATAAGTCTCGTGAATAGATAAGATACTGGCATATTACTTGGATGTCAATAGCCATAAATTATAATTGTATTTCTGCATATTGGTTGTATAACGACTCCCATGTTAGCTTGCGTCCACAAATAGAAAATGAGCAAAGCATATGAGGGTGCTAAAATTCAAATTTGGCAAAGGACTTGCAAAACTTAGCTTTTATCAATACTTTAGATTTAAGTTCTTATGTGGATCATTGGATTCAAAGCCAAAACTTGGACAATATGTTTCCTATTAAACTAAAAAATGGCCTTGCTAGAAGGAACCCGTTTAGGGACAATTTATTGTTGACTTTTGGAGTTGTTGACACTTGATCTTGTGGCATATTTTAGAATAGGAACGTAATCCATGATATGATGGTGATGGGCCTTGATGGCCACAAAATCAATAGTGACCACATGGTGCAGCATCTTTTCTTGCTCCTTCAGTACTGTCTAATCGAAAAACTCTGTCTTCAAGTATTCTCATCGAGAATATTTTTTTGAAGGGAGCCATTGTAATTTGTGTCCAAGTTGACTTCTCTGGTACTGCTTTATGGCACTTTGTATTTAGTGCGAATGTTCCCGAATGTAATAGAGATTGGCAGGGGTCAAACTTCAAAAGGCCTTTGAGCAAGTTCCATTTCTCAAAAGAATAAACCGATCCTATAAATCTAGGAAACTACTCACATCCCTGAGAATGTTCTCATTCAAGAACTACTTTGGAGTCCCAGAGGTGGGATTAACTTCCGACATTGGTTAGATTCATAAGAGCTACCTTCCATGAATTAAAAGATGGTTCTCACTTCTCTCAAATTATACACTAGCCTTTAAGCTCCCTTTAAGAAGATATATTTACCCTTGAATGTAAGTGGTAGTTAAAAATTTATATGAAAGTATCTTAGAACCATGCAGAATTACAGGAAGTGCAGCTTGGTGAGTTGGGAAAGCTCTGGGAAGCAATCTTGAGATTAAATTGTTATGGATCCTCTTGCACGCATTCAATCATAAGCTCAACCATTTGCCTCCTAGACAAAGAGCTTTTTATTCTCCACAATTGCTTTTTAATCTGATGAGCGGATGCTTACATTTCTGTAGGATTGGTCAAGCTAAACACAATAGACGAAACTGATTTAGTCAGATCTTGCTGAAGCCCAAATTTCTATAAAAGACCCGGAAGACATGAAAGTTGAAGAAACAGTTTTAAATTTACAATTCTGCCTCCTCCTACTTGTTCGTAAGCTTGATCACATGTTGTTGCCTCTGACACTATGTCATGTGTGTCGTGATCTTCTTTCAATAGTTGCTCGAATTCAGTGGCCTCTAGGGCCTTATTTTTCTTAGCCATTCCACCATCGAGTCTCTCACTCTCTGGAATAGGCCCCATGATAATTGGAGTTGGATTGAACTTCTGGGCAAGTGAAGATCTTTCCAAAAACAAAGAGGCCAATCAAATCGGTACAGTTACTGAAGTTGTAGTGGGCGTCGTAATTGCCAACCGACTTGGACTAGAGTTGAGCTCGCTTGAAATCCTAGGCCACAATGAAGCTGGTAGGGGGAGTGGCCATTGCTTGAGTCCCAAAAGAACTGAGCTTCTTAAGCGTTGGGAGGAAGAGAGAATTGGTGGGAGAGAGGATAGAATGAATTGGTAGGCTTTCTCTTATGCAACGAGTGTTTGGATCCCTCGGGCATGAGGCTCTACAAACAGTGCTCCTCTATGCTAGGAACAATCATGATGCTAGCGTGCTCTCTTGAAAGCCCTGGGAACGAGCTTTCCCAAGTTTTAGCAGCCACCCAACGTTCCAACTAGCTCCAAATGAGATGTGGTGGAGAAGGTATGTCCTGCCAATGATGCAACACTGGATCTCGATACATTGTTTTCGTGTAAGTTCAACATGGTGTCAGAGCTGTTCCTGATGCCTCTATGTTGATTTACTCTTGCAAGACTTTCTAAAGTGTCAATCCTTCCAGCAGAATCATGTTTGTTCCTTACTATTGGACCTTTGTTCATTGCTACAGGCTCGTACATGGTGACCATCTTCTTTCGAGTATTATAACTAATCCTTTGCACAGGACTAGTGTAAAATCAAGGGGATGGAGCACTTCCCTTACTCGTACAGCTATGGAATTTCAACTATTTCAACTTCTATGAGTGCTGAATCTTCTCAATGTAGAGACTCTACGTCAGCAGTCGAGGGTCCATTCTCTGGGTCCTATTCTTCGCAGCTTCTGAACACTAAAACAACAAAATTGCTAACAAATTAGATGCTACAATGATTCGGCAAGCACCATAATGAGTGGCCTAATGAAACTCTTGCAAACTTCAATTATATAACACAATGGTCTGATTTTTGGTTTGTCTCAGCCTTCAAAGTATAGTTAGTTGGATGGAACTGCCATCCTTCCTATATTTATTTGCAATATTGCTTGCTAGATCCGATCAAGTGAACATTTGGATGCACATTCTGGTGTACTTCTTTCCTCTCTCCCTTCCCCATTTGCAATATTCTTGCTATATTGTTTGCAAGAAATTTTATCTTATTTATCTCAACTGAATATCCTGAGCTTCGTGAGACTGTCAAGCCGAGTGGAGTCGTGAGTGGTGGCTCCAATGAAAGCAGAGAGCATAAATTGACAAGCACAAAACCAAGTTCTATTGCGTCAAAAACTTCTCAAAAGAGGGAAGCTTAAACCATACCATTGACTCTTCCTCCCGTACCACATGGTATAAGAATAAGAATCCCGCAGCCACAATGGTGCACTCCCAACTTGAGACCAGCCAATTTGACTATATGGAAAGGAAAAGCGTCTACTAAGATTCAAATGCAAATTTTTATGCTCCTCTTTTTCTTTCGAGCTTGAAATAGGAACTTACAAATCAGATACACAAACATAGACATCACAGTAGCCATCACAAACCAAAGATTCCGCCAACACTCTTAATCCTTATGCTTGATATCCATCCTTGTTTGGGCTATAAAGGATACAGTTCATGCAGTGGTAGTGCAATGCTTGGTCAAGAGGGTGGCCAAGTGATGCAATAAATATGCAGGTGTGATATGCATTCCATAGCGAGTAGCCTCCTCTTATTATTATTTTAGCATTGTGTTGAAGAACGAATGGATGGTTACCTTTTGCCTACAGCGGAGGGGGATGAAGGACTGGCCCAAAAGAGCCTGACAATTCACCAACTTCTAACTCCACTCTTGTTTAGAGTTCCAACTTTTTGAGCTCATGGAGGAATCCAGATCATGGATTGGCATGGTTGGGGTCCCAGCATCGACAACTTCAATCTGCATTGTTGTTGTTGCTATGCCTTGCACCTGCATCATAGAAACAAGGCCAAACAAGATCAATCAAGCAAATGCAGCAATCCAATAGGAGCCCGCATGAGGGAAATTCTCTACCGTGATATCGTGCTAGAATCAATAGAGTGAAGTAGTGTTTAGAGAGATTGTTGCGTTAGCTTTTTGATAAGCTTTTTGATAAGATTTAGGGTGTTCACATGTCCAATATCATATTAGGGTGGATCTATGGTAACAAATGTTGCCAAATATGGCGATTCCCACCTCTATCTCAATAATATCATCGCTATGAATACATCATTCACTTAGGCAATATTCATTGTTAGTCTTTACATTTACTTCCATGATGTCAACATGCAATCAGAGCTTAATCTCTTCCATCTTGCTCAAGCATATGAACCTAAGCTGGGTCCCTTGTTTGATCATACTTGATGTGATTTTTTCCATGTGCTTTTTGCGCATTCAAAGATACAAGCAAAACTAATCCTTTGAGAATGTGTTGCTACTTTGTGCATGTTGTACCTTATAGCATAAATGAAATTTACTTGTGTGATCCTTATTTATTTGGACAGACCACTATGACTAGTGCTACTTCATTAGCTAATGAGGTCTCTCATAGGACTACTGGAAGAAAACTTAGCTTCAAATATTTGGACAATGAGTAGTGCTACTTCATTAGCTAATGAGGCCTCTCATAGGATCACTGGAGGAAAACTTAGCTTCAACTATAAAAAGGGATTCCTTATTAGCCATTCATGACTCATGGCAATGTTCGAAATGCTAGAAATGTTTGCAAATGACTTGTGTCAAAAGAGCAAGGTCAACTTTCCACCTAGTCCAACTAAATGCTGTCCATGACTTACTCACTAGATAAAAGAATAAAATATGCCAAAGGATCCATGGGATGAGTTAGAAAGCTACTAAGACTCTTAAATACTCAAGTCACTACCCAATCACTAGAGAGCATAAAGGATTCTCTTAGAAACATGTGTAAATAGTTGTAATTCCATGCTTGGATGAGACCTTATCGTCCATATGCTACTATCAGGAATGTAGTGTGAGCCTTCTCTAATTATTTGATTCAACTTTTGTTCTAGCTAATCGAAAAAAACTGCACAATGATTTCCCTAAAAGACATGCAATTTTTTAAAATTTAAAATGTTTAATGTAATGGAAAACCCTTTTTTGTGATAGTGAAGAAATATAAGGCTTGCACTTAGGCGGGTAATTTTGTTTTCCAAATAATAAAGGTTGAAAGGATCTCGATTATGAAAACCACATTCTTCCCATAGTAACGATAATGTGGGAAACATTTTATGATTTATCTGATCTTCAAACATGATGAAGGATCTAAAAAAGACATAACCTATAATTCTTATCTCAAATTAGATGCATATCATTAATGCTCAATTTACGTGAAATTTTATGAAGTGTATTGTTCAAGTGCTGGGTCACCTAAATGGATGCAAAGAGAAGTTTTCTTTTGAGAACATTGATCCTTTTGGGTGGGGAAGTAACGATTTAGTTGGAAACAAAGAAATAGGGTCCATAGAGTCCCCAAGGAGTCTCCCTCATTTTTTCTTTTTCTTTTTTCTTTTGTCGTCTTTAAGTTACCCCCTTTCCCTTCTCCCCCCCCCCCCCTCACCCATTACATCACCCCCTATCACCTCTTCATTTTATCCCCTTTCCTTTTTTCCACCCTACCCCCTCATTCTTTTTTTTCATACCGCTCTCCTTTATTAATTTTATTCACACCACTTTCCTTTATTAATTTTATTTTTTAATCTTTCTCACCATACACACCCCGCCCCTGTCCCTTTCCTTAGTCACCTTACTCCTCTTTTTTTCTTTTTTTCTCTCTTTTCTGTCACAATTCCTCTTGTGTGGCATCAACATTTTACTCAACAACATATTTTCTTTGAACTTGTGGGCGATCACATTCATCATGTACATTGCACATATCAAACAAACTAATTCTTGAGTAAATAGTGTCTAAACCAAAAGTATCAACATGAACATGAAAAATAATATCCCACCTCGGCTTCGTGTGAATGGGTGTCTCAGCTACTTTGGTGCTTTAAGGCATGGAAGGCAACAAGATGTTAAGGGCCGCTGTGGCCAATCGTTGGCATCTCACTGAAGCCTCAACAAGGGTGTAGCAGTTTGTGATGGCTACCCTTGGCGAGGTCTTGGCATCAACCATGGGGGTCATCTCCTCACGTACCTTACCAATGGAGTAGTTGAAGCACTTGATGAGGCCTTCATAGTGCCTTAGCAATGCCTAGATTAACACAAGCAATGTGAATGTTTTCCTCGTGCTTGCATTGCCTGATAGAAAGAAGTGTAAGGGGGTTGGTGGCCTTAGATGTTTCTTTAGCAAAATGTCCTCTACTATTGCAGGTTGATCCGAATTCAATGTTCAAATTGACATGTGGTATTGTTCGTTGGGTTGCATTTTTTAAGTGAAGTGTGCATTGCCAATGTATTGTTTCTGCTTCACTATTGAAGGAAGCTCAACTTTTGGGTCGAATTCTTGGGTTTTGCTATGGTCATTGAAATTTTGAGTTATGATGTCATTGTAACGGAAATGAAAGTTGTTGCATTAAATGCCATTAGTTTGTTGAATAGAGCTCTAAACGCATCTATTGATTCTTTATTGTATTCATAGAGATTGTGCCATGTTGTTATGTTTTCATCAAGAGAAATCTCGTTATTAGAGAAAGGCATATAGAGCAGACATAATTCTCTATAGTGTTTATGGAGATCCTTGTTCTTATTATAGTTATTGAAATGGATTATTTGTTCGCGTTTTCTTGTGGCATTTTTGTTGCTGCCGTAGTTACTAACAAATGACGCTAATCAGACATTTTGCATGCTTGCATTTCATTGTAAGTACTTTGTGATTACATCTAAAAAGAAGATGTCATTACTCTCATGGTCTAACCTTTGCAACTCTTCTCTTCGTTTAAGGAGCAAGGTCCTCTCATCTCAGCAAGGCTAGTGTTAATGTAGTACTGGAGGTTAGCAGCAAGGATAAGCATAAGTATACAGCTTGTTGATCGCTTATATGTTGTGTGTTGAGTATTGCATTGCCAACTTTGCGTATTCATTCATTTATAGGTCTATTTGTTTGCATGCACTCAGTGAATGCTTTCGAATTGCTTCAATAGTGTTTTTGTCCATCTCAGTCATGTACGATATGCAATATGATGCCGGTCCATGTGGATTCAACATGAATTGAAGGTCAGTATTAGCCTCCCATAACTTCAATATTGTTGGGTTGAAGTTGTTAGTGAAGACATCCTTTGGTTCATGTTTTAGGAACATTGTAGGTTGGCTAATACTTGAGTGTAATGCAAAAGTATACTGTTCTTCACTGAGTTTAAGTTCAATGGGGTACTCATCAAATGTTAGTTCAAGTGTTGATGGCTTTTCTAAGAGCATGGTGATACTTTTCATTTGTCCTTTCAAAGTACTTTTGATGTCTTCTCTATTTACAGGAGTTAAGAGTCTTGTAGTACAAATGGGTGGACGAGGGAATCCAAAATGGCATTTTTTGCCCCTTTGTTTGCAAGTTTTTCTATGCTTATGGGATTGGATGTTTGGGTTAGGAAGTTCAAGCTTTGACATGTCACAGCAAATGTATTTATCCACAAATTCTTCTAATTCTGTAGTCGTTTATTTACCTTAAGTAGGTGACCCTTCGATCCAAATTAACCCATGGTCATGTTGACTACCACGATTTTGAAACTTAGTGAGACAAAGAAAAAGTCCATCACTTTTCTTATGATAAGATGAATCTTGTGTAAGTAATCGTTTAAAAGCTTGGAATCTATGCATGTAATATTGAGCTGATGTTAGCGGATCTTTGCAGATTAAGTTTCATGTTTTTGTAGCAGAGGAAGCATGGGTATTGCCTATCGATTCTATTCTAAGGGCTTCCAAGCATTCAAGCAAAGGTTTCCATAGTCTTTCAGCTACTACTACTGAGAAAGTGATGAAGAAAGTTGGAGGGCCAAGTTTCCTTACCATGGCGAATAGATTTTTTTGTAGTTTCATCTTGTAGTCCGATGATGTACCCATGGAAGCAAAGTCATGCTAGCCAATGTTTCAACGAAGAAGATGTTCTACATCTGTGTTTTGTAGTGCATTGTTTTCTTTTAATGTTTGTCCACAAAATTGTGCTTTACGCATGCGAACCCAAGTTCAGGATAAAACTTGGCACACTAATCCTTTCATGGTTTTGAAGAAAAGGTTTTCTATGGAGAATGCAAATTGGCAATCTTTGTTTGTGAGTTCCCATTGTGTAATCTCTTGGTATGAAGTATAGCCTGGGATGTTATACATGCATGGGTGACCAAAGAAGAGCCTAGGGAATGCAAGTCCTTTGTAGTGCTTGTCCTTGAAGATGCTAAGAGGTGAAAAGCCTTCAGAAGGAGCCATAACTATTATTTCATCTTCAAAGTCAATGACTTGTTGGCTACTGTAAATTCCATGTACTAGCGTGTCGGTCTCTATGTCATCATTCCCATTGTTATATAATGTTGTTGTTGGTGAGTGCTCTTGCAATTGCTCTTTTTGGAGTGCGTCAATGTGCTGGGCCCATGCGTTGTTTAACATGACACATTCCTGCTTGTATAATAGGGTAAGTAAAAGTTCATTCAATACATGTGTTGTAAGAGTGGGCCTTACCAATCCGCTCATATAATAATGTGTGTATTGGAGTTTTCTCTTGATACCAACCATGGTAGTCGCACCGTCGGTAAGGAAGCTTGGGAGCACACGTTGAGCTTTGTCAATATCCCAAAACACGTTTAGAATGCTCCCCTTGAGACTGTATTGAATGTCCAAGCTTAATTCACATATTTGAGCAAAAGGGATTCGTATTGAAATAAGACGTGCTTCGATATCATTTGTTGTACTTGTGTACTTTATTTTTTTTGAAAGGGGCATGTTTTTATGGCAGAAGGTTGTTACTACTTTCTTCTTAATATGTTTGTAACAAATTGAGCGCACACTTTTTTCTTTTGAAGGCTTTTCACCTTCAATGATATGATTTTGAAGAAACAAGGTAGTCATCTATGGTGTTACCACTTTTAGCTTTGAGAGAAATGTTAAAGTGTTGCAACATTTGCAAGCATGTCGAGGAGAATCTTGTATTATTTTTAAATACATAGTGCAAGCATTATTGCAAATAAACTTTCTCTTTCTTGATTGTGTTTGTTCATGTGAATGTACCATTGTAGGTACCTTAGCAATGGAATTTTCTATTTGTATAGCATGCTCTATGGTAGCTATTGTATGTTGCATACTCAATGTATTAACCCTTTGAACATTTTCATGGAATTTCAAGTATACACATATACATGTTTACATGGAATTTCAAGTAAAGGAGAAATTTGCATTGGAATAGTTGTTTCATCAAGCAAAATGGTGTAGAAGCCAATACTACCAAGGTAGCAAACATAAAGGGCTTTGTATGCATTTGTTGTTGTTAGACAAAATACTTTGAATGAGAACCATAAAGGCTACGAAATCTTTGTCAAGCAACTATATAATAAAGATCTTGATGTCAAAAGGGTGCCTGCCATGTTTGCAACTTCTTTGGGATGAGCAATATCATCTGTCCAATCGATGTTAGCATTATGAAGTACATTCCAAGGGCAATTTCTTGAGTTTGCACTTTCTTCAATGCCTTGTGTAAGGATTTGCAAGAATGATGAGTATGAGTGTGAAGGAATTAGATCAACTAAGCATTTGATAATGTCTGTATTTTGAGGGTACCTTCATAGAAAACTCATGTTGGCATAAAGATCAAATGCATCAAGATTTTCTAGAAGTTGTTTTTCAAAGGACAAGTCCATTTGCAATGACAAACAAATTGGATGTAACACTTGGTCAACAAAGATAGAAATGGATCCCAAAGAACATTTGCTTATATTGTTAGGAATGCATTACATATCTCTTTTGAATTGTCAAACATTTGCTTCAAAGCCTATCACATGGCCTAAACTGTTCATAGTGAAAGTGCCGCTAAGCTTGATGCAATGAAGCATCGAACAAACAGGAAGAATGCTCTCATTGTGAAGGTCCAAGAAAGGCACCTCCAATGATAGAATGCTATCTACATGGGAGCCATGCAACTTGATAGTAACCTCATTAGCTCCACGTGACACTATTGTCCTTGTCAAGCTCAGAGTTTGGATAATAGGTTGCACACCATCGCAGCTATGGCAATAAGGTCGGTGTGATGATGTCGATTTAGACTTGTGCTGGCACAGGCTTCGCAAGAGTACTAGACAAGCTGTGAATTAAGGTTTGTGAATTGAAGCAATCCGCTCACCTGCAAAGCAAAATGAATAAACCACCCTACATCAGTGGGCACGGGGTCCACAGCTGTGGTCAACTAACACATGTCACATACATGCACCCAACCACATGCTAGGACATGAGGCCCCAACCTCCAAGATTTGAAGCCATGACCTGGGTGGGGATTGGAAGCCCGATGCCCAAATGACTATGCCAAAGCCTTAGAGGCAGCTTTGCTCTCTCGGCCTATTTCCACATCACGAAGGTCCACGCACCTAGGTTCAGGATAACGATAGGTGGAGCGGTGCACAAATAGATCCCTGGGTACCGCAATGGGCTGGATGGCCACCGGTGGCTTGGATGTGGATGTCAAGCACCTGAGTGGGTGGAAATAGGACTTCTAGAGACTTGTTTGTGTGTGTGTTTGTGTGTGTGTGTGTGTGTGTGTGTGTTTAGATTAAAAAGTCCCATCAATAATTGAGCCATACAATTAATTCCATCAATTGGATAAAAAGTAAAAAAAGAAAAACACATAAGGAAAAAATGTTTGAGACATCTAAGTTGAAAAATGCAACAACTAGAGTTTGCAAAATTTTCAATCAAAATTAATAATTTTTAATAATATTGAGTTTGATAAATATAATATTGAAAAAAGATGTCGAATCCTCACGTAGTCCAGGTTCGGAGGTCAAGGTCCACTTACCTACCACCATCCAAACAAACTAGGTGTTAGAACATCATAGTTACGTTTGGGTAGACAGGTAATGCCTGTTTTCCCCAACTTGTTATCGCTTTACCTAGGAATATAGAAAACCATATGGATTCTTAGATAATTAATTTTTTTTGAAGCCACAAGTGAAGTTTAAGTCACAAGTGGAGAAGGAGAAAATGAGTACATGGGTTGAGAAAGGATTAGAGGAGGTATGGGATGATTAGTGGGCTTGATGTGTGGGGTGGTTAAAAAGAGAGTGTAAAGGGGGGATTTCACAGGGGTACATGAATGAATAATTCATAATTGGGGAAGTATACATGTGTGTGTGTGTGTGTGTGTGTGTAGAAATAAGTGTTTGTGTGTGTGAGATACATTTACTAATCAAAATTATTTTGTGTGTGTGTGTGTGTGTGTGTGTGTGTGTTTTTCTCAAAAGAGGGGAAATTATGGGATTTTTTGTGTGAATGGCATTTAAGGCTATTATTTTCCTTTTCCCAAAATGCTGGGGGTTTCTTTTACAACTAGAAGATTCTAGATGCAAATGCAACACCCATCAAAAAAGGCTTTTAAGTTCTTCTAAACTTCTGTGGTTGCTCTTCGCAAGCTTGCATTGCCTCCATTTGCATCCTCCTCCATCATCCCTACAAGTAACATCCCCTCTCAATTCCTTCATCTCCATCCCCTCATCAATTTTTGTGTCCAAAATTTGACTCCTTTTCATTGCTTGCAATCTGTTTACCTCATTTCAGTTCCATCTCTGAATACTTGGCAACAACAATTGACACAGCTCAGGCAACAACAGTTGCCTGAGCTCAGAATACTTGGCAACAATAGTTGTCAATTAATTTTAAAATACTTGGCAACAACAGTTGACACAGCTCAGGCAACAACTGCAAGAGCAACAGGATCAAAAGAACAAACTTGCTTCATGTTGTGCAAATCAAAACAAAGAGATCCAAGACTTGAAAGAGGAACTCACTCAAGTCAAACAAATGCTGGCAATTGACATCGGCCCTTCTCAAAATATCGGCCCCTCTCAAAATTTAAAAGGAAAAGTCAACAATATAAAGACAACACGAAGACTCTATCACTCAATCAATTGGCTACCCAACAAAATGTCAACATGTAAACATCAATAGAAAAGGCATTGGTCCTTCAGCAACAATGAGTATTCTCACAATCATATGCAATCTAAACAACCAAGGAAAAAATCTATCTGGATACAAAAGAAAAATGTGCACCGCTTTGTCCCCAATAGACATCTACACTTGGATAGAAGATTAAAGTGGGCATGGATTCCCAAAATATGTATCAAGAAAATGGGGAATTCCTTTGGATACAAAAGAAAAATGTAGACATCTACACTTGGATAGAAGATTAAAGTGGGCATGAATTCCCAAAATATGTATCAAGAAAATGGGGACAGTGTGCAGAGCCTACAAAGAGTGAGTCTATATCCACAAAAATGGGACACACGCCAAGCATAAAATCACCATTTACAAATGTTCCTCAACATGAAGATATCCAGCACATCCCAGCCACTAATCGAATGCTTTCAACATACGAAAGCAATCAAACCCAAGAGATTGAGAGCAGAGCATATATAGATCTACATGCATCATCAAAGACTGACAAATCAACAGAGGCATGAATCATTGAAGAATGGCACACAATCCATCCATCCACCTTACAAATGAAGAGGTTGCACTTTTTCAAAAGCATATCCCAATATGAACTCAAGTGTCAACTCTCTATACTCTTTTAATTTGCCAACAGGCCAATCGACTCAGGTACAAGAATAGAAAAGCTTCAACCAAATTCACTGGCCAACATGACAAAAGTTTCTCCGAGAGACATGTTCCCAATGATGATTTTGGTCTTTGAAAGAAAGAATGATAAAAACAAATAAAGGAGGGGCATTCAGGAAAACTCCATTTGGGGACTAAACCAAGAATAATATAATGGTTTCTCAACCATGACATCAATGCATAAAAATTTGCAGATATGATTCTTTCCAATCCTGCAACCTTGTAAGTTTTCACCTAGACACATAGGTTAGGTCCATAGGCACATGCATAAGTTTTTCCACTTTAGACACGATAGAGGTACCAATAAAACTCCATTGAAAAGGAAAGACACCAACATGTCAAGCACTTAATCTTAAAATTAAGGCATGGTCCTCAAGAATCCTTAGGTGAATAGGTGTTCATCTCAAATACCTACTTTAGGCAGCACAAGGCACCCAACAATCTCTAAGCATGCACGTTTACAATCCTTAGGTGACAATAGGAAGTTGATATGAGTACATCATATGATATTAATGCAAATCAGTACAAAAACAAGTACACTCAACTCAAGGTTATTGACATGATCAATACCAAAAATTCATTCATGGGCTCCAGAGCCATACATGCAAGTCCTAAACCTCGTCATTGAATGTCTCATCCTTAACTCTCTTAAGCATTCCTCTTGAAAAAGAAAGATTAAAAAATAAAATTAATAAAGGAAAGTGGTGTGAATAAAATTAATAAAGGAGAGCGGTATGAAAAAAAAGAATGAGGGGGGTAGGGTGGAAAAAAGGAAAGGGGATAAAATGAAGAGGTGATAGGGGGTGATGTAATGGGTGAGGGGGGGGGGGGGAGAAGGGAAAGGGGGTAACTTAAAGACGACAAAAGAAAAAAGAAAAAGGAAAAATGAGGGAGACTCCTTGGGGACTCTATGGACCCTATTTCTTTGTTTCCAACTAAATCATTACTTCCCCACCCAAAAGGATCAATGTTCTCAAAAGAAAACTTCTCTTTGCATCCATTTAGGTGACCCAGCACTTGAACAATACACTTCATAAAATTTCACATAAATTGAGCGTTAATTATATGCATCTAATTTGAGATAAGAATTATAGGTTATACCTTTTTTAGATCCTTCATCATGTTTGAAGATCAGATAAATCATAAAATGTTTCCCACATTATCGTTACTTTAGGAAGAATTTGGTTTTCATAATCGAGATCCTTTCAACCTTTATTATTTGGAAAACAAAATTACCCGCCTAAGTGCAAGTCTTATATTTCTTCACTATTACAAAAAAGGGTTTTCCATTACATTAAACATTTTAAATTTTAAAAAATTGCATGTCTTTTAGGGAAATCATTGTGCAATTTTTTTTGATTAGCTAGAACAAAAGTTGAATCAAACAATTAGAGAAGGATCACATTACATTCCTGATAGTAGCATATGGACGATAAGGTCTCATCCAAGCATGGAATTACAACTATTTACACATGTTTCCAAGAGAATCCTTTATGCTCTCTAGTGATTCGGTAGTGACTTGAGTATTTAAGAGTCTTAGTAGCTTTCTAACTCATCCCATGGATCCTTTGGCATATTTTATTCTTCTATCTAGTGAGGAAGTCCTTGGTTCTTTGATCCCTCCTTGAGCCATGTGTCACAATTGGAGACATTGATTCTAAAAGATCCAATGGTGTAACATAGTTTAACATAAAATTAGAGGTGCTAGCTTTCTCTCACTTTAAAATTCACATCCACCAAATTTACTGAAAAAGCTTATCAAAAAGCTAACGCAACAATCTCTCTAAACACTACTTCACTCTATTGATTCTAGCACGATATCACGGTAGAGAATTTCCCTCAAGCGGGCTCCTATTGGATTGCTGGATTTGCTTGATTGATCTTGTTTGGCCTTGTTTCTATGATGCAGGTGCAAGGCGTAGCAACAACAACAATGCAGATTGAAGTTGTCGATGCTAGGACCCCAACCATGCCAATCCATGATCTGGATTCCTCCATGAGCTCAAAAAGTTGGAACTCTAAACAAGAGTGGAGTTAGAAGTTGGTGAATTGTCAGGCTCTTTTGGGCCAGTCCTTCATCCCCCTCCGCCGTAGGCAAAAGGTAACCATCCATTCGTTCTTCAACACAATGCTAAAATAATAATAAGAGGAGGCTACTCGCTACGGAATGCATATCACACCTGCATATTTATTGCATCACTTGGTCACCCTCTTGACCAAGCATTGCACTACCACTGCATGAACTGTATCCTTTATAGCCCAAACAAGGATGGATATCAAGCATAAGGATTAAGAGTGTTGGCGGAATCTTTGGTTTGTGATGGCTACTGTGATGTCTATGTTTGTGTATCCGATTTGTAAGTTCCTATTTCAAGCTCGAAAGAAAAAGAGGAGTATAAAAATTTGCATTTGAATCTTAGTAGACGGTTTTCCTTTCCATATAGTCAAATTGGCTGGTCTCAAGTTGGGAGTGCACCATTGTGGCTGCGGGATTCTTATTCTTATACCATGTGGTACGGGAGGAAGAGTCAGTGGTATGGTTTAAGCTTCCCTCTTTTGAGAAGTTTTTGATGCAATAGAACTTGGTTTTGTGCTTGTCAATTTATGCTCTCTGCTTTCATTGGAGCCACCACTCACGACTCCACTCAGCCTGACAGTCTCATGAAGCTCAGGATATTCAGTTGAGATAAATAAGATAAAATGTCTTGCAAACAATATAGCAAGAATATTGCAAACGGGGAAGGGAGAGAGGAAAGAAGAGCACCAGAATGTGCATCCAAATGTTCACTTGATCAGATCTAGCAAGCAATATTGCAAATAAATATAGGAAGGATGGCAGTTCCATCCAACTAACTATACTTTGAAGGCTGGGACAAACCAAAAATCAGACCATTGTGTTATATAATTGAAGTTTGCAAGAGTTTCATTAGGCCACTCATTATGGTGCATGCCGAATCATTGTAGCATCTAATTTGTTAGCAATTTTGTTGTTTTAGTGTTCAAAAGCTGCTAAGAATAGGACCCAAGGAATGGACCCTCGACTGCTGACGTAGAGTCTCTACATTGAGAAGATTCAGCACTCATAGAAGTTGAAATAGTTGAAATTCTATAGCTGTACGAGTAAGGGAAGTGCTCCATCCCCTTGATTTTACACTAGTCCTATGCAAAGGATTAGTTATAATACTCGAAAGAAGATGGTCACCATGTACGAGCCTGCAGCAATGAACAAAGGTCCAATAGTAAGGAACAAACATTATTCTGCTAGAAGGATTGACACTTCAAAAATTCTTGCAAGAGTCAATCAACATAGAGGCCATCAGGAACAGCTCTGACACCATGTTGAACTTACACGAAAACAATGTATCGAGATCCAGTGTTGCATCATTGGCAGGACATACCTTCTCCACCACATCTCATTTGGAGCTAGTTGGAACGTTGGGTGGCTACTAAAACTTGGGAAAGCTCGTTCCCAGGGCTTTCAAGAGAGCACGCTAGCATCATGATTGTTCCCAACGTAGAGGAGCACTGTTTGTAGAGCCTCATGCTCGAGGGATCCAAACACTCATTGCATAAGAGAAAGCCTACCAATTCATTCTATCCTCTCTCCCACCAATTCTCTCTTCCTCCCAACGCTTAAGAAGCTCAGTTCTTTTGGGACTCAAGCAACGGCCACTCCCCCTACCAGCTTCATTGTGGCCTAGGATTTCAAGCG
Organism: Dipteris shenzhenensis; assembly: GCF_047967505.1. Classification (NCBI taxonomy): domain Eukaryota; kingdom Viridiplantae; phylum Streptophyta; class Polypodiopsida; order Gleicheniales; family Dipteridaceae; genus Dipteris; species Dipteris shenzhenensis. The sequence goes on along the minus strand of NC_141609.1, from coordinate 32,821,550 downwards.
ACCTGATCTGCTCAACTCTAGTCCAAGTCAGGTGGCAATTAACCACACCCACTACAACTTCAGTAACTATACCGATTTGATTGGCCTCTTTGTTTTGGAAAGATCTTCACTTGCCCAGAAGTTCAATCCAACTCCAATTATCATGGGGCCTATTCCAGAGAGTGAGAGACTTGATGGTGGAATGGCTAAGAAAAATAAGGCCCTAGAGGCCACTGAATTCGAGCAACTATTGAAAGAAGATCACGACACACATGACATAGTGTCAGAGGCAACAACATGTGATCTCCATGTGATCAAGCTTACAAACAAGTAGGAGGAGCCAGAATTGTAAATTTAAAACTGTTTCTTCAACTTTCATGTGATCAGCTTATGATTGAATGCATGCAAGAGGATCCATAACAATTTAATCAGAGGATTGCTTCCCAGATCTTTCCCAACTCACCAAGCTGCACTTCCTGTAATTCTGCATGGTTCTAAGATACTTTCATATAAATTTTTAACTACCACTTACATTCAAGGGTAAATATATCTTCTTAAAGGGAGCTTAAAGGCTAGTGTATAATTTGAGAGAAGTGAGAACCATCTTTTAATTCATGGAAGGTAGCTCTTATGAATCTAACCAATGTCGAAAGTTAATCCCACCTCTGGGACTCCAAAGTAGTTCTTGAATGAGAACATTCTCAGGGATGTGAGTAGTTTCCTAGATTTATAGGATCGGTTTATTCTTTTGAGAAATGGAACTTACTCAAAGGCCTTTTGAAGTTTGACCCCTGCCAATCTCTATAGTACATTCGGGAACATTCGTGCTAAATACAAAGTGCCATAAAGCAGTACCAGAGAAGTCAACTTGGATACAAATTACAATGGCTCCCTTCAAAAAAATATTCTCGATGAGAATACTTGAAGATAGAGTTTTTCGATTAGACAGTACTGAAGGAGCAAGAAAAGATGCTGCACCATGTGGTCACTATTGATTTTGTGGCCATCAAGGCCCATCACCATCATATCATGGATTATGTTCCTATCCTAAAATATGCCACAAGATCAAGTGTCAACAACTCCAAAAGTCAACAATAAATTGTCCCTAAAGGGGTTCCTTCTAGCAAGGCCATTTTTTAGTTTAATAGGAAACATATCATCCAAGTTTTGGCTTTGAATCGAATGATGCACATACGAACTTAAATCTAAAGTATTGATAAAAGCTAAGTTTTGCAAGTCCTTTGCCAAATTTGAATTTTAGCACCCTCATATGCTTTGCTCGTTTTCTATTTGTGGACGCAAGCTAACATGGGAGTCGTTATACAACCAATATGCAGAAATACGATTATAATTTACGGCTATTGACATCCAAGTAATATGCCAGTATCTTATCTATTCACGAGACTTATTCACGGCACTTATATTCTTGGCATTTATATTCTCGATGCACGGGAAAGGGCTTGTTCCCTCGGATTATAACTTTTTGGGAAAGGAAACGCGCTGCCTCCCTACCCACACTTTGTGTGGTTATAATAATTATATAATATACATTATCATACAAATATTTTCAATTGCTCATCCATTCAAAATTGCTTGTTTTTAATCCGAATTCTTACAATATTCATCTCTTTTGATGCATGTTCTCGATGCGAGGGAGCAAGGAAAGCCAAGCTGGATGCAAGATTGAAAGATATCAAGACCTTTATTCATACGATTGTAGTCCATGTGACAATATTGTATAGATTGTAATGAGGATAATTATGAGCTCGAGTGTCGCCTTATTCATGTATTTGTTGGGCTTCAACTCCTAAAATGCACAAACAATATAAACATCTTTGCACGTCAATAGTAAATCACCACCCTTGACATTTGCAAGGAGGAGCAGGTCCTAACAGATCCTGTGCCTTGTCTCCTGTTCACATTTTTACTCATTTTCTTTTTCCCTTTAAAAATTTGACAAAATGCTAGGATTGAGGCTCAATTTTTTAGTAAGTAGTTACATGCTCCATGACGGAAGGGCTGCCTGTCGCAATTTTAGTTAATATATTAGGTAATTGTGGAGGCAAACTATAGTGTTGCTATGCTTTTATCCATGCATCCTAGAATTGCATTCCATCCTAAATAGTCGATGTCGTGCATAGGAAGGATTAAAAATTGTCCATTCTTGTCAATCACTTTTGGCCCTATAAGACATTCTTCAACTGAATTCAGCCCTAGAACTACTCTTGTACCCTATTATCCATCCTAAATACTTGATGATATGAAGGATTAAGTTATCTTTTCTTGTCAATCACTTTTGGTCCGATAAGACATTCTCCAACTTAATTTATCCCTGGAACTACTCTTGTACTCTATTATCCATGAAATTTACTCCTCCTCTTGAGGAGGTAATAGCCAATTATAAAGACAAAATTACAAGCCACTTTTACATAATTGGTTGGCACCACATTTTTAGCAATGGAACCAACCTATCAAGGTTGTGCACAATTAGCCATGGAGTAAGAGAAGTATGTCCTATAAATCCTAAGTAAAAGTACACCAATTATTCTATACATTTCATGATCTTAAACTTAACAATCTCTTTCAATCATCAAAGACACTTCTTAAGTGTTTGATATCCACATGTAACAATTAGGTCATGAAAACCAAATAAAATATCATAACATAGCTCACACAAACTAAACTCATCATAATCAACTATTGTCAATTTTAATTGTTATCTTTTTTAGCACAACTTAATGGTACACACGACTCGAGGGGTCTATACCCACACCACATTTAGACAAGATAGCATAAGTGCATGTTGGCATTGCCTCCTACTATAGTAGTAAAGCAAATGCTTTTGGATGCAAAAGAGAAATTAAATGATCTTTTAAAGGGTGTTGGGCTATTAAAAGGTAATTTTTCTCCATAAATGGCAATTTGAAACACAACTTAATTATTATTATTTAAATATTACTAGTGGAAATTCAACTACCTCTAAGGCTCCACCCTTGGTGAAGCAAAAAAGCAAGATCTAACACATTAGGTCGGATTGGTGGCAGTATTTCACGTTTGGCCACGGACACTTGTCCAAGGCTCAATGTCCAGCATCCCAACCAGTGCACGTGAGGTGTGCTGGGGGACTTGGACCAATTTAAAAAAATGTCACGTGTGACAAAATCGCCTAGTTGGAACCGTGGATCGCGCCAGACCACCTCACAATTGGTAACCATTTTGTCACCTAGTTGGAACCTGTATGGCGCCAGACCACCTCACAATCACCTCACAATCGGTAACCAATTAAATATCGTTCATAGTCAATTGGAATGCCTTGGTGGGAGGACGTGTGTGAAGCCACGCTAAAGGCACAAAAGATCATCCATCGTCAATTGGAACGCCTTGGTGGGAGGACGTGTGTGAAGACACCCTAAAGGCACAAAAGCAAACCTACGAAACTTTCATGGTGCATGGAATAAGAACCTTTCATGCTTTCATGGTGCATGTAGCTCTTCTCGTCGGAGGCAAAAGCGCAGTCAGTCGTTCCTGGAAACATGGCCAAGAGAGCTTTCAGAGCCTTTGGACAGGTTCTCGATGCCAATCGCGATGAAATTCGGGAAACTAAGCGTTGACATCCAAGGTCCACACGAGTCTTTGACTATGGAAAGAGGGCTTTGTCCAGAGCAGAGGTCGAAGACTCCCCTCCGGCAGAAAGAACGTTTCTCATGCTCGAAGCTGTCGACGAGGCCCGACTAGGACACCCATAGACGCACCAGTCATAGCCAGGCTTCCTACCGCCACTTGCGTCCTTTGCCACGAGGATTTTGACACCGTAGGGTGGTTTGGACTAGGGTGCAGCCACATCGCACATCTCCATTGCATGACCCGCCACATGGTGGCACGATCAGTGTGCCCTGTATGCTTTGCTGACATTAATGTCGCCACATACAGAGGCCTAGGCATGGATGATCTGTATCTTGGTCATCGTCAGGCCATTGATCCATTTGCCCGCGTGGTCTTAACAGAGCACTACAGGGAGGAGGCACAGAGAGCTTTGCTGCAGCAGGAGGGTGCTGATACATCAGTGGTTGCAGCATGTGTTTCGTGACGCTTCTCATATGGTGATTTCATGCCAGGTGACGAGGCACGAGTAGAGGAGGCACGCCGTATTGAGCAAGAGGTAGAGCTTCAGATATCATTGTAGTAGTGGGTGGAGCAGCAGCTTGGGCGCAGCATCTTCTACATGTAGAGAGATTACTCGCGCTAGATTTGAGGCACAAGTATTCGCAGATGCACGACTTTGGGAGCTGAGCCGCGCATACATAGAGGAGGTGAGGGAGGCAGAGATGGCAGCGGTGGCTCGTGCAGCATGCCCTCCTCTTCATCAGGATGAGGCTGGCCCATCTGATCTGACTTTGCCTGAGGGCACACAGCGGATGGTTGGGCAGCGGGTCATACAAGAGCCACGTCAGAGGATGACTAGAGGATCATATGTGGAGTTATCAGATTCTGATTCAGGATGATTGTTTAGGCTTCACACATATCTTGTTTAGGGATGCACTTTTGCACGATGATGATGATGATGTACACATTCATTTTGGTACTTTCATGATATTGTTCTTACTTTTATGATGTATGAGCATTTTGGTACTTTCATGATGTTCTTCTTACTTTGTTTATCTTAGTTTATAGTTTGTTCAAATCTAACCTAAACATTTAAAATTAGGAGTATGATTTTGAATTTCAAATATCTCAATTCACACATCTAATACATAAGGTATTTTAAAAATAATGCCGTGTGAAGTAATTGTAAGCATTAAGCATTGAAAAGGTGTTCAAGTATAAGGTCTCTCTCTCTCTCTCTCTCTCTCTCTCTCTCTCTCTCTCTCTCTCTCTCTCTCTCTCTCTCTCGTGCTATGAACTTTATCATTTTGAATATCATATTGAATTTCGTACATATCAATGCTTGCAATTATTACACTAAACCTAAGAGCCATGCAAAGTTTCATCCCCACGTGCGTATTTAAAATTAGGAGTATGATTTTGAATTTCAGATATCTCAATTCACACATCTAATACATAAGGTATTTTAAAAATAATGCCGTGTGAAGTAATTGTAAACATTAAGCATTGAAAAGGTGTTCAACTATAAGGTCTCTCTCTCTCTCTCTCTCTCTCTCTCTCTCTCTCTCTCTCTCGTGCTATGAACTTTATCATTTTGAATATCATATTGAATTTCGTATATATCAATGCTTGCAATTATTACACTAAACCTAAGAGCCGTGCGAAGTTTCATCCCCACGTGCGTATTTAAAATTAGGAGTATGATTTTGAATTTCAGATATCTCAATTCACACATCTAATACATAAGGTGCAAAGTTTCATCCCCAATAGATAAGTCCACGTGCATATTTGGTTAGTACGTGTGCCATTTTTCATACGTAGTCACTAGTAGGGATTGTAAAAATGTATGCATTATACCTTCCACGTGGCACATACCAAATCAGTTGGAGACCAAATCTTACATGGATCTAGGTCTAGGGTAGCCTAAGCACCGTGCAAAGTTTCATCCCCAACAGATAAGTCCACGTGCGTATTTGGTTAGTACGTGCGCCATTTTACATATGTAGTCACTAGTAGGGATTGTAAAATTGTCTGCATTATACCTTCCATGTGGCACATACCAAATTAGTTGGAGACCAACAAACCTTGCGTGGATGTAGGTCTAGGGTAGCCTAAGAGCGTACAGAGTTTCATCCCCAACAGATAAGTCCACATGCGTATTTGGTTAGTACGTGCGCCATTTTTCATGCGTAGTCACTAGTAGGGATTGTAAAAATGTACGCATTATACCTTCCATGTGGCACATACCAAATCACTTGGAGACCAAATCTTGCATGGATCTAGGTCTAGGGTAGCCTAAGAGCCGTGCGACGTTTCATCCCCAACAGATAAGTCCACGTGCGTATTTGGTTAGTACGTGCACCATTTTTCATGCGTAGTCACTAGTAGGGATTGTAAAAATGTACGCATTATACCTTCCACGTGGCACATACCAAATCAGTTGGAGACCAAATCTTGAATGGATCTAGGTCTAGGGTAGCCTAAGAGCCATGCGAAGTTTCATCCCCAACAGATAAGTCCACGTGCGTATTTGGTTAGTACGTGCGCCATTTTTCATACGTAGTCACTAGTAGGGATTGTAAAAATGTACGCATTATACCTTCCACGTGGCACATACCAAATCAGCTGGAGACCAAATCTTGCATGGATCTAGGTCTAGGGTAGCCTAAGTGCCGTGCAAAGTTTCATCCCCAACAGATAAGTCCACATGCGTATTTGGTTAGTACGTGCGCCATTTTTCATGCGTAGTCACTAGTAGGGATTGTAAAAATGTACGCATTATACCTTCCACGTGGCACATATGAAATCAGTTGGAGACCAAATCTTGCACGGATGTACGTCCAGGGTAGGCTAAGAGCCGTGCAAAGTTTCATCCCCAACAAATAAGTCCACATGCGTATTTGGTTAATACGTGTGCCATTTTACATGCGTAGTCACTAGTAGGGATTGTAAAAATGTACGCATTATACCTTCCACGTGGCACATACCAAATCAGTTGGAGACCAAATCTTGCATGGATCTAGGTCTAGGGTAGCCTAAGAGCTGTGCGAAGTTTCATCCCCAACAGATAAGTCCACGTGCGTATTTGGTTAGTACGTGCGCCATTTTTCATGCGTAGTCACTAGTAGGGATTGTAAAAATGTACGCATTATACCTTCCACGTGGCACATACCAAATCAGCTGGAGACCAAATCTTGCATGGATCTAGGTCTAGGATAGCCTAAGCACCGTGCAAAGTTTCATCCCCAATAGATAAGTCCACGTGCATATTTGGTTAGTACGTGCGCCATTTTTCATGCGTAGTCACTAGTAGGGATTGTAAAAATGTACGCATTATACCTTCCACGTGGCACATACGAAATCAGTTGGAGACCAAATCTTGCACGGATGTACGTCCAGGGTAGCCTAAGAGCCGTGCAAAGTTTCATCCCCAACAAATAAGTCCACATGCGTATTTGGTTAGTACGTGCGCCATTTTTCATGCGTAGTCACTAGTAGGGATTGTAAAAATGTACGCATTATACCTTCCATGTGGCACATACCAAATCAGTTGGAGACCAAATCTTGCATGGATCTAGGTCTAGGGTAGCCTAAGAGCCGTGCGAAGTTTCATCCCCAACAGATAAGTCCACGTGCATATTTGGTTAGTACGTGCGCCATTTTTCATGCGTAGTCACTAGTAGGGATTGTAAAAATGTACGCATTATACCTTCCACGTGGCACATACCAAATCAGTTGGAGACCAAATCTTGCATGGATCTACGTCTAGGGTAGCCTAAGAGCTGTGCAAAGTTTCATCCCCAACAGTTAACTCCAGGTGCGTATTTGGTTAGTACGTGCACCATTTTTCATACGTAGTCACTAGTAGGGATTGTAAAAATGTACACATTATACCTTCCACGTGGCACATACCAAATCAGTTGGAGACCAAATCTTGCATGGATCTAGGTCTAGGGTAGCCTAAGAGCCGTGCGAAGTTTCATCCCCAACAGATAAGTCCACGTGCGTATTTGGTTAGTACGTGCGCCATTTTTCATGCGTAGTCACTAGTAGGGATTGTAAGAATGTACGCATTATACCTTCCACGTGGCACATACGAAATCAGTTGGAGACCAAATCTTGCGTGGATGTACGTCTAGGATAGCCTAAGAGCCGTGCAGAGTTTCATCCCCAACAGATAAGTCCACATGTGTATTTGGTTAGTACGTGGGCCATTTTTCATGCGTAGTCACTAGTAGGGATTGTAAAAATGTATACATTATACCTTCCACATGGCACATACCAAATCAGTTGGAGACCAAATCTTGCATGGATCTAGGTCTAGGGTAGCCTAAGAGCCGTGTGAAGTTTCATCCCCAACAGATAAGTCCACGTGCGTATTTGGTTAGTACGTGAGCCATTTTTCATGCATAGTCACTAATATGGATTGTAAAAATGTATGCATTATACCTTCCACGTGGCACATACCAAATCAGTTGGAGACCAAATCTTGCGTGGATGTAGGTCTAGGGTAGCCTAAGAGCCGTGCGAAGTTTCATCCCCAACAGATAAGTCCACGTGTGTATTTGGTTAGTACGTGCGCCATTTTTCATACGTAGTCACTAGTAGGGATTGTAAAAATGTACGCATTATACCTTCCATGTGGCACATACCAAATCAGTTGGAGACCAAATCTTGCATGGATCTAGGTCTAGGGTAGCCTAAGAGCCGTGCGATGTTTCATCTCCAACAGATAAGTCCACGTGCATATTTGGTTAGTACGTGCGCCATTTTTCATGCGTAGTCACTAGTAGGGATTGTAAAAATGTACGCATTATACCTTCCACGTGGCACATACCAAATCAGTTGGAGACCAAATCTTGCATGGATCTAGGTCCAAGGTAGCCTAAGAGCCATGTGAAGTTTCATCCGCAAGAGATAAGTCCACGTGCGTATTTGGTTAGTACGTGCGCCATTTTTCATACGTAGTCACTAGTAGGGATTGTAAAAATGTACGCATTATACCTTCCATGTGGCACATACCAAATCAGCTGGAGACCAAATCTTGCATGGATCTAGGTCTAGGGTAGCCTAAGCGCCATGCGAAGTTTCATCCCCAACAGATAAGGCCACGTGCATATTTGGTTAGTACGTGCGCCATTTTTCATACGTAGTCACTAGTAGGGATTGTAAAAATGTACGCATTATACCTTCCACGTGGCACATACCAAATCAGTTGGACACCAAATCTTGCGTGGATGTACGTCTAGGGTAGCCTAAGAGCCGTGCAAAGTTTCATCCCCAACAGATAAGTCCACGTGCATATTTGGTTAGTACGTACGCCATTTTTCATACATAGTCACTAGTAGGGATTGTAAAAATGTACGCATTATACCTTCCACGTGGCACATACCAAATCAGTTGGAGACCAAATCTTGCGTGGATGTAGGTCTAGGGTAGCCTAAGAGCCGTGCGAAGTTTCATCCCCAACAGTTAAGTCCACATGCGTATTTGGTTAGTACATGCGCGAATTTTCTTAGTCACATTTTTAAAATGTCCTAAAGCACAAAACACAATTACAACATTACTACTAATATAAAAAATTTTGTTTTACAAAAACAACAAATCCCATTGAGAAGACAACGGACATCATGTATAAAATAGAATCTAATACAATGATGTGTATGAACGTGTATAAAACCATCATAGTGAAATACAAAATATGAGTCCATGAAAATTACAATGGTACGGTCACACAGTGAGCCTATACATATCGAATACAAAAATATGTAATCAACTAGTGATACCCAAAAAAAATCTATCTGATCAACTGATGATCCCAAAACTATGATATGTAATGTGCTACTCCTCAGGATCGGCTCTCATGCCAATAGTTGCAAGTATGCTCTCGTGATCCTCCACGGCAAGGCGCCATCGTGGAGTGGACGTCGCCTTGCGAGTGCGAACACAACTCAAAGTAATCTTGATCGCAACAACAAGATGAGAATACATGTATGCCTCCTGATCCGCCATGTACTCCTGGAACTCAATATAGCGACCACGCCTTTGTATCTGCTGAAAATAGTGGCCATCTATGATCATGCTATGAGCATTGAAGTGCATCCCATGCCCATCCACTGTATCCTCATTCAGCACACTCTTCACCATAGAGCATCGCAACAAGTAATAATCCACACCCTCCTCATTGCCCTCCGAAGCAATGACCGCGAAGATATCACCAATACACAAAATATATGTAAGCTGGTCATAATCTCTAGAGGAACTGAATCCCGCATCCTGATCATCATGTACCTCCTCCCAAGGCTGGAAGGGAGAAAGCACTCGCCATGCCCATGGATCGGCCCATGGTATCATGGAGCACCCTCCCCAATCATCATCAATGCATGCGGAGCAAAAACATGCAAACCGTCGAGAAAAGATCGCGGGGTGAGACTCACCTATGCTCCTGATGGAATGGAAATCAAGAGTGCCAGACACTGAATGACAATCAAAAGCCCTAGACCGATCAAGACTCCCAATGTCCACGCACCAAAAATACCGGCTCACCACCCTATCGTCACGTGACTGAAAGGAGGACATAGCACTAGTGGATAAGTGCTGGTTGCACCACCGCACCACATCATGTGCATCCTTGAAGTGATCAGCACTGTGACGCAACTGGTATCGATGCAAAGCATGCTTCACGCAAGCACCTGCACCATCGTGCTCTCCCTTACCGTGCCCTGTCTCGAAGTAGCTCCATGTGATCGGAATGCCTGTCTCACGGTGCCATCTGTAGAACCAATAAAACTGTCTAGCAGATTTGAACTGACCACCACAGCCGTCTGACCAGATCCAGTGCCGTTGCCATGTGACACCATGATCCCTCAAGAAACTATCATGCAAAGTAAAGCATGCTGCACAAAATGGGCATCATGCGATTGATCATCACTAATGTAGAAGTGATACTCTCGCACAATGACGCGTGCTCGACGCGTGAGTCCATGGTGCTATCAATGCCATCCACATGAGCCTGTGCATGACGATAGCTAATGTGCACAAATATAGCAACCTGCAATATGGCATTGAAAAAAAATATGACTATTGAAATAATTCAATATAATGAGGCCATAAAAAAACCAATAACTCAATCACACATCACCTGTTCTGAGAAATAATACTCTGATTGGATCTCATGCTGTGGTGCAAAGGTATAATTCTCCGCAAAGTCCACCACTGAGACAACCACCCCTATAGGAAATGTCCTCAAACATGCACGGAACTGACGATCCTCCCACTTCGCAGTGTGCGAGTGGCGTATGTAGCGGTATAGCTTCCCTCGAAAACTATCAATGAATACAACACGTGGTGTCTCCTTCCCCACAAGCTGCAACCTCCTCGACTGTGCACCACCATCTAATGTCAGGGTACTGTACTCGTACTACTGCCAACGAACCATCTGCACGTCACAAGTATCTAGTGCAACTCGTGGCACTCTAGCAAAGTCACCACACAAAGTACTCCTGCCTTCCACACAATCAAGGGAGTGGAATAAAGCATCGCCATCTCGTGTACACAATATGGAATGAATGAAGTCGCGAGGGCTAGTAGGAACCACTCCCCTATGACCATCAAGGGAACGGAATACGTCATACATCAATCCAAAATCCACATGGTAGCGACAACAGCATGTGTCACACTCCTGAGAGCATCGCACAAATCATGGCCTGCATCGCTCAAATGACCTCAGCCCAATCCTGAACTCCAGGTGCGCCTCTACAAACTGAGTGTACAACTCAGTCTGGGTACACTCCAAAAAACATGTACCATGCTCAATGTACACACCCCGTGACACCCTCTTCCGCAATGCCTTCTTGAACACCGGGGATGCTCTGCAATGCTCCTCCCAAAACTGTTGTATGAAGGTCCTAGTGGAATCATCCAACAATCGATTGCTGCGAGGTGCACGACCACTCGAAGCCCAAAGAGCATCAGTCTCACTATCCTCTAGACTCTGCCTCCTAATCATGCATGCTCGCAATGTGCGTGATGCAATCTGAAGAAGACGTGAAGCGGTACGCACATGGCCTATCATATGAGGTCTACTAATGGCAGCCACAATAGCACGACATGCTGCCAAGGCATCACTAGAGTTCCTATGCTTAATAGAAGCATAGGAACGTCGAACACTGCTAAGGACCTCGCTACATACAACCCTATCTCTACGTGCACCAAGACCAGCAAGCCTCCTACACTCTACCAAGTCAGGGTGATCAATCAGGGACATGAGAAGAGCAGACTGTGAAGCTGGCCTGAGGTCACTAAAAAAAGACTGCACGATCTTGCTAGTACGACGACGGATAGTGGACTTCGATAAGTCACGTCGTGAAGCAACACTGCTGCTGCAAGGTGGGGCAAGGGGATCAATGGGAGATGGTAGGGTGGAGGGGGGAAGGGAGGCGCCAAGGGGAAGGGGGGGAGGGGGACGGGGACGGGGGAGGGTGGAGGGGGAAGAGGTAGAGGTGGAGGGCAAAATGTAGGTGGCTAGGGGAAGGGCGGAGGCTGGAGGTAGGGGAGCGGATGAGGATGTGGAGGGGGGGACAATGGAGGTGGGGGTGGGGGTGGGGGTGGGGGTGGAGGTGGAGGTGGGATGTAGAGGTGGAGGTGGATCAGTGGTGGCAGCGCGAGCTCTAGCTCTAGAGGCTCTCTTGCGCTCACGAGCCTTCTGCTTGCGCTCCTCATCAATGAGATTTGGGGGGGGGTTCCTACATCTTTCACATCTACTAGCTGTACGGCTTTGAGAACCCATTCTCAATGAAAGTAGGATGGAAGGTGTGACAAAGTGATGGGGAGGCAAGAATGGCTAAGAATGGGTGAAATGAACCAAAACGTGGTGTCTTATAGAGAGCCTCAACTCATCCACTAGATTGCTCTTGATTATTATTGGTGGAGAAGGTGCTAAGATTGAAAATAATTGGCTACTAAATTACGTTGGATTTTGTTTTGAAACTAATTTTTGTGGTTACTCCAAATACCTCGATCGTGGTCATAAACCTCAATCGAGGTATTCTATGCTTCGGTCATAAACCTCGATCGAGGTATTCTATGCCTCATGCCCACCGTGGTCATAAACCTCGATCGAGGTATTATATGCCTCATGCACATCGTGGTCATAAACCTCAATCGAGGTATTCTATGCCTCACGCACATCGCGGTCATAAACCTCGATCGAGGTATTCTATGCCTCATGTACATCATGGTCATAAACCTCGATCGAGGTATTCTATGCACTCAAATCACATGACCATGCATGTTGATGATGTGGCTCGCCATCATCATGATGTGTATACATGTGGCTGATGTGGCACCATGCATGGTGATGATGTGGAATATATGAGTCTCTTCCATGACGTGGAAATGTGATGTGGCATGATGAGTTGGCATTCATGAGGTGGTAGATTGACATGGCAATTCGAGGTGGAGGGATTGGTGATGTGGCAATGTTGACGAGGTATGCCAAGGTGGCAACGTGTGATGACATGGCTCCGAGAGTCCCTATGATGTGGAATGATGAGGTGGCACATGTGGCTGATGTGGTAGCACGTGTGGCAATCTAAGGTGACATAGCAAGGAGTGATGTCACATCTCCTTGATGACATGGCACCATGCGGTCTAACAACGTGGCATGGTTGCAAGGCAAAAATAGATGACTCAGCCTTCCACATGGGCAGGATGCACACTCCAATGGCTTGCCACTAGGGTCGATGATGCTCCTAGCCTATCTCACCAAGCCTAATACCAAGCCTACCTTGTCTTGGTATTAGGCTTGGGTGGCCCTTTTTCCCCCACAAAAGGGAGATTTCACTCTTGGAGGCCATATTGTATGTTTCCCTTACTCAAATTTAACCAAAATTTTTTCCTCTTATTCATCATGCGGAGGACTAAAAATATTGACATTTTTGAAATGTTTGGTCATGTTTGAGAATTACTAGATTTATTTTTAATATTCTTTGTTGATCCTCTAAGGAGTAAAAGTAAAAATAAAACTTCAATCTTCCTAAATCTAACCGTTGGATTTGGGATTTGATGATTGAACCACACACCCTTATGTGCCTACTAACCTTCCACCGAATTGGATCTGCTTAATTATTCAAAATACTAAAAAAATGTGGTGTGCTACTAAAATGCATGTATTTTATGACTTTATTTATTATAAATAATTATTTATAATTAGATAAATCATTCAAATAATTACCAATAAATCAAGTTAAGCTCTACATAATGTAAAGAGACCACCTACAAAGTTTTAATAACATTTAATCTAAAATGAGTGAGAAATTTAGAATTTAATATGACACTCTCTGTTCGTGACAAAGGTGTGACCACCCTGGAACCATGTCGTGTGACACAAAGAAATTTTTTGTGTGTGCATCGAATTTTCGATCAGACTATACCATTGTGTGCACAATAGCATGTGTGATGTTGTGTCTGAAGACTTCAAAGACTAGATCCATAGGGAAGTACGTGAGATTTGCATTTTTGTGTGCTAAAAAGCTTGTTTTTCCACCTCCTAAGGATTGGGGAGTGAACAAAAAGTGGACACCCTTAGCTTGCTACTTCCCAAAGGCACGGCCACTCAAGTCTTGTAGCCTTTCTTGGTTTGTTTCTTAAAAAGGCATTTTGGTCCTCTAATTTAAATTCCTATAAAGGTTGTGGAGCTCATTTACTTTGAGTCAATAAAGGTAGACTTGGATGCGGCAATGGTGGACTAACGAAAGCCGATGGAACCCAACTTGACTAAGGAGATCCTAGGAAATATATTGAATGATGGATGGGTGGTAGCACTATACTGAATGGGTTTCGCTCTACTCGAAAATTTTTTATGGAAGGGTGTAAATGTAAATGTCATTGATACCCCCCATCAAACCTAGTATTTTGACACGTATTACAATCACACTACGTTCTTTGAAGGTAAAAGTGCCAAAGAAGAGAGAGAGAGAGAGAGAGAGAGAGAGAGAGAGAGAGAGAGAGAGAGAGAGAGAGAGAGAGAGAGAGAGAGGATAAAGCAGCTAGTGGCTCAAAGACTGATGACTCTAAGAAGTATTCCATCACGTCACAAGAAAAGGGAAGCCTATAAAAGTGGAAATATAAGAGAAATTTAAACCTAGTAAGCCACCCAACGTCCCATTTGAAGGACAGGGAAGTGAAGAAGGTGGGGCAAGCAATGAGCCAGAACCTCAAAGCTTGAAGATTGATGTAAAGCATACTCCAAAGCAGCTCTGTAATTAGGACCCTAATCCTCTAGAGTAGCCAGTATACCACCCTACTAGTCAGACCTTGGTGTTAGTCAAGATCCATTGAAGAGCTTGGTACCCAGGCATGTGGTAGTCAAGAGCTTTGAGCTTCAATTTAAAAGAATATTGGAATAAAGCAATCTATTTTGGCTCTCATTAATATGTATGATCAAGTACTTTGTTTTTCATTTGTTTTGATGTCTTTACTCGTATTAGTGTGTATAGTAATTGTTTAAATTTAATTGATTTTATACTTAAGGGTGTATTTTAACACCAAGAACGTATATATGTGCACCACTTTTCTAAGAGGATTGGTCATCTATTGATGTTCTTAAGAAATGATAGAAACTACAATTGATGTTCATGGAAATTTTTTGACTTGTATCATTATTGGTTAATCTTAAAAATTATTTGTTTAATCTTTAAAAATCATATCAAATATTTGGTTAATCTTTAAAACTCAGATTAGCACACTATTCATCATAGGAAGTATTTTCATAATCTTAGCAACAAGTATTTAGTTTTCTCACTAAACTTTGGTTTTAAAAGTTAGATTTAAAAGCTTCATTAGTAGTGTATTCGTTATTTTTGGACTTTTCCTTAGTCCAGTTTTAAAATTGGACCTTACACAAGTCCAAATATTTTGAATAGTGTGTTTATAACAAAAAGAAATGTCTAAAGGGCCATCAATAAAGCCAGAGCATGGAAACATTGGAAAAACTAAGTATAATCCTAGTTATCACACACCACTCAAACACATATCAAATTACAAGAGAAAAATGATGGGGCAAGTAACACTCTAGAGATAGAAGCATAAAAATAAAGCTTACAACCCAAGGGAAGTAGGGAGACCTCTGTGGAGAGAAATTTACAGAGTGCTGGTGTTTTTGTTGGCTTCATGTCAGAGGGGGGACAAACCGGGGGGCAGAGACTAGTTGCACAAGGCCATCACAGGGTCCACCATGTGGACGACTAGCCACAAGACGAGGCCAACCTTGACAATGGAACCCCACCAAGTCAAGAAAAGCCTTGGCCATGTGTTGACAACCCTTCCAAGTGATCTTGCCGATGATGAACACCATACCAAGAAACACACCATCATCCTTCCCCTGCAAATTCACTAATAGCCTCCTCACATTGCTCCATGCAAATCTTTGTAGACTCTTTCTTTGCAACAATATTCACAGCAACTTTCTTCATATCAGTGTCAGTTTAATATAACATCAATCATGCCCGAGGGCATAAGAGGCATTGGGCATGTGGTGGAAGCAAGTGACAGCTTGCTCTAATACTAAATGTGACAACATGGAAGCAAGAAGGAAGCTAAAGGAGGAGGAAGGAAGCTAAATGCATTAAAAGTAAATTTCAAAATAAAATATTTTTAAACTAACTACATGAATATTTCTTTATTTGCTTAGCAATGTTGTTTTAAAAAGAATTTAGATTTAATTATAGAGTTGGTTTAAAATTAAGCTTAACATCCATCATTAAAGTTGCCCTCGCCATCGCTTGGATACCCAGATCGCTACCCTCACCTTGTACCATCGCTGCCACCGATTGCCATTGGAGAGAGAGAGAGAGAGAGAGGGGGGGGGGCGGGGGGGGAGAGGGAGAGGGAGAGGGAGGGGAGAGGGAGAGGGAGAGGGGGAGAGAGAGAGAGAGAGAGAGAGAGAGAGAGAGAGAGAGAGAGAGAGAGAGAGAGAGAGAGAGAGAGAGAGAGAGAGAGAGAGAGAGAGAGAGGGAGCAGCCAAGGGATGGGAGAGGGGAGGGGAGGGGAGGAGGTGGTGATAGAGAGGAGGAGGGTGAGAGAGAGAGAAGGGATTACCTATGAGGAGGAGGAGGATGGTGGAAGTGAAGGAGAGGGAGGAGGATTTGAAAATTAGGAGAATGAGAATGAGAGAATGAGGAGGGAGTATGTCCCCCCATACATTGAAAAATGGGAAATTCCTTTTAATTAGTTGTGGAGAAGAGAACAAGGGTGAAAAGGAAGAGGGAAAGGGCATAATTACACTAAGGGATAAAGGGGGGAGGGAGGAGGGAGGAGTCTCAATTAAGAGGGACCACTTAAGACGGGGGCAAGATGGCACCTACTAAAAGGAGAGGGGAAATAGGGACCATTTGAAGGGGGCCTTAAAGAAGAAGGCACGTACTAAAGGGGGAGGGGGGAGAGGGACCATTTATAATATTTTAGTTAGCACTAGGTATGCTTTTCCACTCTATAGCTTAGTGGTAGGGCTCACACGTGCGAAAGATAACACCATGGGTTCGAATCCTACCCTCTTGAATAATGTGCACTACTCTTAGACATAGCTTAAAATAAATTAATTAACCCAAATAGATAAATTAATCCATGGACAAACATAAGTTAATTAGCCTCCATGGTCCAAAACAAATAGGAATAAAATAAAGTTAAGCGAGTATGTCCCCTCATACATTGGTTAACTATAAGTGGCGTAACCTTCACTCCCTCCTTCATTCCACACCTCATTCTTCAATCCTCTCAGTTCTCTCTTCATCTCAGGCTGTTGCATGAATCGGCAAAATTTTTGAAATGATGCAACAGGTGAATTGTTTTCCAACCTATTGAATATGCAACAACTTCTAGCCTATTAAGATTTTATTTTATTTTAATCAAAGATGTCAATTCTCTCTCCCAACCTATTGTATATGCAACAACTTCAAGAAGATTGCTTTGGTTTTCATTTTTGAAACGTTTCAAGATTTCTCAAGAAACTCTCCAAACTTATTGCGTACACAATAGGTTCAAGAAGGTTGCTTTTGTTTGCACTTTTTGAAACTTTTCAAGATTTCTCAAAAAACTCTCCCAACCTATTGCATACGCAACAACTTCAAGAAGCTTGCTTTTGTTTGCACTTTTTGAAACTTTTTAAGATTCTGCAACATCAAATCTCTCTCAAACTATTCCATACCCAAGTGCTTTGCTTAGCGCTTTATTAATATGATATATGTGTTAAGCTCCATCAGACATCTGGATCCATTATTTATGTATTTTATAAATGTTTAGTGTTAGCACCAGACATTTCTGAGGCGCATAGTTCCCAACTCCATGAAAGGCTCTGATGTCTTTCATGTCCCATTTAGTCAGTAAAAACCCATTTCTACTCTCCCTTGTTGGTGGGATTACCTACAAAACGTGTGGTAGAGGTGAGATAGGGGAGGCGTCGATCTTCATCCCATGCTCTTCAGGCCTCCATGTAGGCCCTCCATGTACAATTCATCTTATCCACCCTCCTAACATTTCCTTTAATTCTCTGGTATATCTCATTTCCTTCGAGGTCATGTTGCCCAATTAAATGCCATACTTTGCATACTGTCTGCATACTGGCTGATTCCAATGGTGGTTGTTTTGTCCATATTAATTAGTGTTTGTTCAAATCTCCTCCTAGATAAAGGCACTCTCATAACAAGGGTTTTGTAGTGATTATCATGGTTTCTTCTATTATCTCATATTTTCTCATATCCATAATGCCACATAGGGTCGTCTCACCGCCCTTTTTAATCTCAATTACTCTATGTTGTCTCATCACAGTGCCACATGTCTATATAATATTTGTATTCCCCATAGATTTTGTTCCTTATGGGGGTGTCATGTATCAATTACTTACATCCCTCTTTATATATAATATTTCTACCCATTCAAATTTATCCCAACACAATTGAAAGTGGGCACCCAGGGACCCCTAATGTTGCTCATACACACCTCCATTTTTCCAACATATATTTCAATTATTGTTGATATCCTCAAGCTGCATGTGGGCTGACCACCCACATTTTCCACTGCAATCGGTAATGAGGTGGAAGGAGTTGCATTTTCCAATGCAATCAATGGACCCTTCTTCTCGAAGCCAATGGGCACGTAGCCACTTCCTTCTCCATCTCCAAGTACCAAACTTTCACTCTCTCCATTACATGCCATCCAGGCGTATTTAGTACTCAGCTTGTAATACAAAAGTGATAAGAGTACATGCCCTTAATTGTAGAGATGGGCCACTTAGTCCTTCTCATGCCATTGCAAAAGACCTCCACAAGTGTCTCATAAACCACTCCCAAAACTCGTCCTTGCAAATCTTTCTTGTAAACATATAGAGGTCCATAGCATGATGGTCCACCAACCCAATAATGAAGCCTTCACCATTACCTAGTTGTCCAATACCTACTAGTCACTCTATGAATCAATTTACTTGTAAATTCAAGTCCAAAATGCTTGTATAACATCATCATATCTCCACAATATCAAGGATCATAATGCATTTCTTAGAGAATTATCATAAATAATTCAAGACCAAATGAGTCCTATACATCCCTGTGCCATCCATTAAATAATTGTCATGGCCTTAATTTTAGCCCTCTAGTAAAAACATTACCAAGTAGATCCAACCTATTACGGGTAAGAGATGTTGAATCCAGTAAACTTAGACAGACATTTACTCCCTCATCGGGTCATCAATGTGTGTGCAAAATTAGGTGTATATAAACACATCAGAGAACGTAAATTAAAATATATCAGCACCCATTTGAGTTATACCCCCAGAAGGCAGGGGTTTCAAAGGGAAGTGTAACTTGCCTCCAATGGGAATCTTTCTATAACCTTGGGGGGACAGTTCACTATAATGCTTAGACTAACTATGTCCCAAGGAAAATCATTGCGGAAGGAAGGGTACACGGTCTTGCCCCTCTTCTCAAACATAGAAAATTACAGTATAAGTGGGGGAAGTTCTTCTCTATGAATGTACCACAAGGTGCAAGAAAATAATTCATAATCATTGCCACATTCTCTCACCTAGTTTCCATCATCCATATGGGGTATACCCAATAATCTCCTCAGTAAGGCCCTCATTCCATAGGATACAGGGAAGGCCCTTCATAATCAAAAGTGTGTCAAACTATATGCACACTCAATGATCACAAGGATCCCCAAGGCTCTGTGTGTATGTGTGTGTGTGTGTGCATGCGTGCATGTGTGTGTGTGTAGATTAAAAAGTCTCATCAATAATTGAGCCATACAATTAATTCCATCAATTGGATAAGAAGTAAAACGAGGGAAACATATAAGAAAAAAATGTTTGAGACATCCCAGTTGAAAAATGCAACAGATAGAGTTTGCAAAATTTTCAACCAAAATTACGAATTTTTAATAATATTGAGTTTAACAAACATAATATTGAAAAAAGATGTCGAATCCTCAGGTAGTCCAAGGTTCGAGGTTGGGGTCCACTTACTTGCCACCATCGAAACAAACTAGGTGTTAGAACATCATAGGTATGTTTGGGTAGACAGGTAATGCCCGTTTTCCCCGTCTTGTTATCGCTTTACCTAGGAATAAAGACAACCATATGGATTCTTAGATAATTAAAAAAAGTTTAACTCGCAAGTGAAGTTTAAGTCACAAGTGGAGTAAGGAGTGGATGAGTGCATGGGTTGAGAAGGGATTAGAGGAGGCCTAGGATTAGTGGGCTTGCTTTATGGGGTGGTTAAAAAGGGGAGATTTCACGGGGGGTACATAAAAGAATAATTCATAGTTGGGGAAGTATACATGTGTGTGTGTGTGTGTGTGTGTGTGTGTGTGTGTGTGTGTAGCATGTGTGTGTGTCTGTGGAGGGTAGTGTGTCGGAGCTACTGCTGCCCTGTGCGCATCTGCCTATGCGCCCTTCTGGCTTCCCATTAGGTCTTCCCACTCTGCCCCTACGCCCATCAGGAGCCTCCTTCAGCTATGTTGCCCCTTTTTTCCTCTGCCGCTACTGTCCGTCTGATCTAGTCGCCTGTTCTAGCTCCTCTTTTCCTCTGCTGCTGCTGTCTGCCTATTCTAGTCGCTGTTGTCCGCCTCTTCTTGTCGCCTGATTTGCTCCCTTTTGCTGTGTATTACCCTTTCCCTACCTGCGCATAACCCCTGCTGCCCTCTTCCATCCTGATTTTGGTGTTTTTATTGGCCCCCGGCTGTTTGCTCTCTTCTTCTTTTGCTATATCAGTCCTGCCCTGCTTGCCTCCATGGAGGACCTTATCAAAAGTTATTCTCGGAAGGACTTGTTCCGGGACCCCAAAAGACAACAAGTTGAATTGCCTACTTTAGCCTCTGAAGATGCTCACTATGTTTTCGATATGCTCAAGGATGAATTCCACCAGAGCCAGAAGGAGTGGGCCAAACCTCCTCCAGCACTTAAGTATAAGTTGAAGCTACCCTCATTGGTTACTCCTCTCTGGAAGTTCTCTCAGCAAGCGGTTATCATTTTTTTTCCTGGGAAGTTACCCTCTGCAAATGATGTGGCTCAGTGGGTTCAGGCTTTGTTGGGAGGTTGCTTTGTTGAAGGAGTATACTTTGCATCTCGAGGTTTTTATGAAGTGCACTTTTTGGATGCTTCATATCGTCAGCAAATATTGGAGATGTCCCCTCTATTCTATGGTAGACAAATGGTGCATGTCATGCCATGGTCGCCAAATAAGGATTATCACGGTCTCATTCGACATCACTGCCCTGTAGGGGTTGAGGTAGTGGATTTTCCTGATTATATGAGGGCTGAGTTACCAAGTCTGGCAGCTACTTTGGGGCAAGTTGTATGCCCACCCCGTCCTTCGGGTAATCGAAATCGGTTTTGTGTTCTTTGGGATACAGATCACCCAACCCCTCCTTCTATTGCAGTAGAGGTGGAGGATGTTCCCTTGGGCGAAAAATATTTTGACTTGAAATGGGGAGTATTTGCCGGTGCTTGTTTTACTTGTCATCAGTTTGGCCATCTAGCTTCACAGTGTCCTGCAGTTCTGCACCAACTCCCACCCACAGCTATTGCTCCAAAAAATACTACTCCTCCAACTTACGGTCCGGGGCCTAAGGCTATGCCTAGGAAGTTGGGTGATGTGACATCTAAATCTGCTCTTCCCAAGGAAAGTGTGGTCCATGTTTCAGCCCAGCAAAAGGATAAGGGAAAGGGCAAAATTCCAGAATCTAATGCCTCTCCCCAGGGTGCCTAGCAACAGCCCAAAAAGGTGTTTGCGCTTAAGCCAGGACCATTACAATCTCGGCATTGGGATGCCTCTACTTCCACCCCTGGCCAGGCCTCTACCTCTGCTGATAGCCTAACTTCTCGACTGTGGGTTGATGTGCTCAAGAAGGGCATTCCTGTATGTGACAATGATGAGG
This sequence comes from Dipteris shenzhenensis, assembly GCF_047967505.1. NCBI lineage: Eukaryota > Viridiplantae > Streptophyta > Polypodiopsida > Gleicheniales > Dipteridaceae > Dipteris > Dipteris shenzhenensis. The sequence continues at coordinate 32,799,542 of NC_141609.1, read as the reverse complement.
ACGATAGAGCTATTGATCCAGGAGGCCAGGTGGATGTTGATGTCATGGCCGATGCCTGACATCTTGTACCTGTTTTTTGGTTCGGCTGTATATATCTCTCATGTCTGCTTCAATTACTTGCATTACATACAATGTCCAAGGTCTTTGCAATGTCAACAAGTGGAGACTTTTTTGGCACTATGTACATAGAATGCACCCCGATGTTATTTCCTTACAGGAACATAATCAACACTTCTTGGCTGGCCAGCAAGGCCACTTTGCTGGTTATGACATCTTTTATGCTGGTACAATGCACTTTTTGGGGGTATGCATGCTGGTGAAACATGATATGCAGCCCACGGTTGCTTACAATGACACCCAGGGTCGATGGATGGTAATCAAATGCATCTGTCATGCCGATCTTTATGAAATAGCATCGGTTTATGCCTCTCAAACTTCTGCGATAAGAGCTCAAATGTGGGCCTCCCTTAAGCAATATCCATGGCTCTCTAATGCTTTTTTGTGTGGGGACTTTAATAACTCGCCTGCCATGCAAGACAACACCACTCACCGATCTCACATGATCCCCACTGAGCTTCGACATTGAGAGGATATGCTTTCTTCCTTGCATGCAGTAGATTTGTGGCTCTCAACAAGGGATGGAGATATGGGTTATACATACCGTCATAATGCTTTCACTCATTACTGGGCTCGACTTGACCGATGGTATTTGTTACATGCTCAGCAGTATGCTAGTTTTACATGTGCATTATGGGTTGATCATTCCCTCTTGCTGTTTGTCTGATCACTTTCCAGTATGCTTGACATTATCTATAGCACGGTTGATAGATGATATGCCTTTTTTTGGTCATCTTCTACTCCATATTAACAGTGCTTATTTGCTTCATCAACAATTCCAAAATATGGTGAGAGTGGCTGTCCGCCCCCTCCTCTTACATGCTTAGGAGGATATGGATTTTGCTTGGATCAGTCTTGCACATCGCCTGCAGGCTATTATTCAAGATTATGGACGGAGTCACATGGAGAACCTCAGGCTTAAGCTGAAATGGGCTCAATCTCACAAGCAACAAATGGATGTAATCAGCTCTTATAGGCAGCTCACTTCCTCTGAACAAGATTCTTGGGCTTATGCGGTTCATATCATCCATCAAAATTATCTTCGCAAATTAAAGAAGTGGCAAATCCGAGCTCGCATGAAACCCCTTTTGGATAAGGGTTGCTCCTCCAAGGCCTTCTTTAAAAGTTTGCATGCAGATCGGCGAAAGGAGGATATTTGCAGGATCAAGCAGGATGATGGCACCTGGACCACCTCCAAATCAGAATTGGAATCGCAATGCTCTAGTCATTTTCAGCATCTCTTTTCTCCTCAGCCTGATTATTCGATGCAAGTGAATGCAGCTAGGTCTCAATTTCTTATGCATGTTCAGCCTATATTGTCTTTGGAACAGGCTCATGCATTGGAGCAGCCATTTATGCATAATGAACTGGATGATGCTTTGAGTCATTTACGTAAAGGCAGCTCTCCTGGTTGGGATGGATTGACTGTTGAATTTTTCCTTGCATTTTGGGATGATCTCAAGGACACTCTTCTTCTTATGATCAATCATGCTTCGGCAGAACAATCTCTTCCTCCTTCTTGGAAGCATGGCCTTGTCAAATTGATCCCAAAAAAAAGGTTATGTGAGACAATGGCTGCCATTTCTCTTATGCCAGTCATTTACAAACTCATTGCCAAGATGATTGTCCATAGGGTTCGATTTATCTTGCAGGCAGGACTTCATCCTAGGCAGTATGGGTTTGTTCCCAGAAGGCAGATTACTGACAATATCTCCAATGTTTTGCTTGCAATCAAGTATGCCAAATATTCTAAACAAGATGTTCTCATTCTGCAAGTGGACATTGCGAAAGCATTTGATATTGTCCATTGGGATTTTATTTCTCAGACTATGCATAAATTGGGATTTGGTCCTGGGCTGGTTCATGTTATTTACTGGTTGTATTCTCATGCCACTGCGCAGTGTCTGCTTGGCAGTGGGTTGTCAAGGACATGGACTATGACCCACTCAGTGAGACAGGGATGCCCTCTTAGTGCTCTATTGTATGCCATTGCTACTCATCCGTTATTGTTGCATATGGACCATCTTGCAGATACTGGGCAGCTTCATGGTTGCAAATTCCAGGTGCACAGCCGTTTTTCGCACAGGCATATGCTGATGATTCATATTTTATGCCCAGGAATTCTCAACGTGACCTCTCTCATTTGATGCATACTTTGGATGATTTTGGCATAGCTGCTGGCCTGCATATCAACTTTCAAAAATCAAATCTTCTAGCTTTGAAAGAAGCTGATTGGCATGCACTTCTATGGCCAGGCCACATTATTTCTTCCCATACCATTGTGAGACATTTAGGGTATCCCATTGGCTGGAATATTACCCCTCAACAATAGCTTAAATGGGTGCTTCAAAAGATTAACAAGAAGCTGGAATATTGGCACTTGTCAACTTGGCCTTTACATGTTCGACTTCAGATAGTGCAGTCTATCATTATGGCATATGTGCAATTTTATTTGCCTCTTCTTCACTGGTCTTTTAAGCATTTGGCTTCCTATATGTCCCAGGCTATGGAGATATTTTGGAAAAGTAAATCTCACAAGAAGGCTTTGCGACTACTTCCCATGCAGTCTGTTTGTTCTCCTAAGACTCATGGGGGAGTAAATATTCTCAATCTTCAGTTTCATATGTTGGCAAGAAAGAGCAATATGATTTCTGATTTTTTTCAGCAAAAACAGCCATGGGCTATTATGTTAGCAGCTATGTGTGGAAACATGAAGTCTCATGCATATGGGCATTGGATTACAGATCACTGGGAAGCAGTAATGACTACATTTCAAGGGAAAATTCCTGACTGTCCTGTTTCTACTGCTTTTATTCATGATTGGAAGAGAATTCTCTCTTACACTAAATGGTCAGGTGCTTCCTCCCATCATGGTAATTCTCTTCGTTTGGAAAGTATCCATTGGAGCAAGGTATTTGATTCGCCACTTGCTTTACAGGTACCTATTAAAGCATATAATCTTATGAAATTGGGCATAAGATTTGTTGGAGATGTGGTGGATCAACATGGTTATGTGCTCTCATTTCCACAAGCTTGCAGGACATTCCCCTTGGGTCTGCATCTGGTCTTCGTGTCAATTTTAGGAAATCAAAATTATTGCCGTTGCATGCTAAAGACTGGCATAGTCTTTTGTGGCCTGGGGAAACTGTTTCAACTTCTCAATTGATTCGACATCTTGGCTATCCTCTAGGTTGGGGGCTCACTCATTCTCAACAAACTGATTGGGTGCTCACAAAGTTTAGGGCGAAACTTGAATCTTGGAAGCTTGCAACTTGGCCATTACATGTTCGTTTGCGAATAACGCAATTCATTTTGATAGCATACATACAATTCCATCTGCCTCTCATCATGTCCACTAAGGCAGATCTGGTTTCCTTTATGTCTACTATCATGGAGATTTTTTGGTGTTCAAAAAATGGCAAGAAAAGTCTCAGATTACTCTCTATGCATCGTCTCTACTCTCCAAAGATGCACGGGGTTCTGAACTCAATATTCAAATGCATATACTTGCTCACAGGGGGGAAATGATGTTGCAGTTTATGCAAGGGGTTCAGCCTTGGGCTTTGATGATCCGCTCTCTTTTGTTGCATATTGATACTTCTGCTTTTGGGCATTGGCAGCCTACACAATGGGATTTCCTATTTGGCTCTATTCAAGGCAAGATCAGAGGCTGCCCTTTTGTCTCTCGTTTGCTTCTTGATTGGAAGCATATTTTATCCCACTTGGAATGGAATGGCAGAGATTCTTTGTCAAAAAATTCCTTGAGGGCTGAGAATATTTATTGGTCCAAAGTATTCCACCCTCTTTTGGTTATACAAGAACCCATGCGTTCTTTTTTTCTATCTTTCAAAGGCGTTTCTTTTGTGGCGGATGTACTTCAGGATGATGGCACTCTTTTATCTTTTTCTATGGCTGCTAGCAAATATGGTTTGGGAGCTCATTACCATCCTTTATGGCATCAAATTTCAGAAATGCTTCAACCGTTCTTACCGGTACCTCATTTGGAACTTTAAAATAGGCTTGAGGATTGGATTCTACATTCTTCTTCCTCTTTAGCCCGTCCTTTGAAGCTCTCACATATCACAGTGCCTTCTCTATATAAAGTGTTATTACTTCCGCCTTGGATTTCTGACAGAGCAAATTCTGTTTAGCATATGGATTGCCCACTAAAGTGGTGGAGAAAGCGACTGTGTCTCCTTTGGAATTATAAAGTCCCTCTTCGACAATAGCTTTTCCTTTGGTGAGTCCTACTTGGCATTTTTCCATCTGGGCAGTTACTCGCGCATAGACATATTGCTCTGGCTGCTTGTGCCACAGATGTCTACATTCTACTGAATCTGTGCTTCACATCTTCTAGCACTGTCCACACACTTATGATTTCCTCGCTCTCATCTGACAAGGGCTTCGAGCGAGATTTCCTACTGTTACTTTTGGCAGGTTCTTCTGGTTGTTTGGTTTTCATCCAACTAGACAGGGTTTTGATTTATTTTTTGTTTGGGTGCGCTACTGGGCACTGTGGACTCTATGGATGGACAAAAATCATAGAGTTTTTGGTAATCCTACTTTTCCATCCTTTCTTTTTTTCAAACGATCTCTGCAGCAATCGTTATATGATTGCGTTTAGACTCATTTGATTGATCATGATGTATATACAGCTTATACTGAGATTTTCAATTGAGTAGTAGTTACTCCACTTTTGAAGTAACTATGAATGTAATTATTTTACAGCAATTAAATATTTCTTCTCACCAAAAAAAATATGTGTGTGTGTGTGTGTGTGTATGTAGAGGTCATATCATCTATCGAGAGAGAGCTTTCTTGCACGCATATTGCTAGGTAGACAATGAGTAGAAAATGGTTGGATATAGCTCATGTAGTGCATGATTGGAGAGTGTATACAAGTTGCAATTTCATGATAAAAAATTTAAAATTAAATTGATAGTGTTCTTTCTTTCCACTCATTTCCTTCACTAGTGGTTGTGCCTATCTTGATAAAGGGGCCACTTACTTTGGGATGAATACCATCTCATCCGATATGGCCCACCACACATGGACATATGTGGATCACCAAAGTCAATCACTATTCTAGTTCATCTTCTTCAATGCCTGGTGCCTAATGTCCATGGAGTTCTATTGAGGAGGCCCGTGGAACTACATGGACGTAGCGGGCTCAAGCACCTTCCCTTTGTCATTCGTCAAGAACACAAGAAATACTTCTCGATATCTAAAGAATACGTGAAAGAGGTTCTTAATACGCACTAATGATTAAGTGCCTTTGGAATTTCTTTGTTGAAGGCATCTTTTGAGGGTGTGGTGATGTGGGTATATTTACTCAAGGAAATTATTGCAGAGTTTCCTTCCAAAACATTGCTGAAGGGAGCTCTTAATTTCATCCAAGCAAGCTTAACCTTGAGAAACCAATCCTATGAGCTAATAAGAAGGCTAGGGACATGTATGGTTAACCAAAACACCACAAGTCTCAACATTTTGAGATATCCCCAATGGGGAAAGATTGCCATAGCTTCATTAATTGGAATCATGTGATTGTATGTCGAGGCAATGAACAAAGAGTTGAGGAAATAATCTCACAAAGCTTAGTTTTACACTCATCAATCACTCTTGATGAGACAAGATGGATATCTCCTCTTTTGATCCAATTTTTTTATGACTATTTCCTTCCCTTTTCCACTTGCATGGCTTTCCTCTTCTTCTATTTAGCATATACGAACTCTCTTAAGGTGACATTATAATGGCATCCCCAACAACAACGAGAGCAATCTGAAGTGATGGAGGAAGTGGAGCATCAAACACCTAAGGTTCCTTTTTTTTTTCAAAGAAGACCTAAGATTCCTTGACAATGTGTTTTCATTCCCACCCCTGTAAGGTCAATGTGTTTGGCGATTTTATTAATGCACAGCATGACTACCTTTGAAACTTGGGAACTGCTTTGAACAACGTATGAAGAACATAACGTTGGTAGTATCTTGACGCTCCAACAAACTCTCAGCAATTTGAATTTGAAGGAGGGTGAGCTTGTAGGTCTGCACCTTGAAAAACTCGACCCTCGATCGCCAACTCAAAGTTGCAGGGACCCCTATCTCTGGGTCTCAATTAGCCTTCACGATCCTCAACAGTATGCCGCCATATTTCGACCCTCTTGTCATGATACTTGAAGGCAGAGCTGAAGACCTCAATGTCTCCTATGTCAACACTCGCCTCCTTCAAGAAGAAGCATGATGAAAATTCTCCTTTAATCCTGCAGAACACGCTCTCTTTGCAAGTCCTCTTCTACCTGCTTCCATTGCCAAGAAGCCCTTCCAGTCCTCTCCCAAGCCAGGACTCCCTCCTCCTGACCGCACCATACTAGCTCGTAGAAGCACCAGAGAGTTCAAGCAAAGAGCCGAACTTATCTACTATTACTGCAACAACCCCGGCCATGTTGCTCGTGATTGTCCCAAAAGAGCTGAGGATCTCAAGATGCGAGAACAACTACGAGCTCATCTTGCCCACACAGCAAATACCACATCACCCAAAGCTCTCATAGCCCTGCCAAGCTGATACACCTTCCCCCACAAACGTGGAATTTGCTCTTGCATTCAATGGAATGCATATCCCTAAGGACGACATCGACTCACATTACCTCAATTCCGGCACCAATTTACATATGAGCTTTGACTATCATGCATTCTCCTCCTATCAAGATCTGCCTGAAGCAAAGAACATTGTCATTGGTGACAATGGATCCATCAGTGTCATGGGAACCAGCTCTGTCAACATTCAACTTGCCAACGGTGAACTCGGAGTCATTTATGAGGTACTCCATGTCCCCAACTTAGCAAAAAATCTTATGTCTGTCAATGTACTTGACAATCGTGGATTAGAAACCCACTTTCAGAACGGGCTCTACACTTTGCTCCACAATGGAAACCTCTACGCTAGCGGCACACGCCACAATGGTATGTATCCCCTTGATGCAGTCACTGCCTATCCTCCCTCCAACCACACCACCCTCACTGTTGTGACCAAAGCACGACATGACACTCTTTGGCGCCGTCGCTTTGGGCACATCAGTACTCAAAAACTTGACCTCATGGCTTCTCACAACCTTGCTGAAGGCTTCACCTACAACAAGGCTGTTGATTTCAACCTATGTATCAGATGCATCTACAGAAAGCAACATAAAGAATCCTTTCAACGACACCACGAAAATCGAGCACGTGGAATCCTCGACCTCATACATAGCGATGTTTGTGGACCATTTCAAACAACATCAATCGGTGGATCCAGGCACTACGTTACTTTCATTGATGACCACTCCCGGTTCATTTTCATCTATTTTGTCTTTCACAAATCCGAAGTTTTTGGGAAATTTCAAGAATTCAAAATCTACATCGAAAATCAAACGGGAAAGACCATCAAGCAACTCCGATCGAATAACGGTGGTGAATGCAAAAGTAACCTCTTCGATGCTCTCTGCAAAGATGCTGGCATCCATCGCAAGTTCACCATCCCCTACACTCCTGAGCAGAATCCCATCTCGGAGAACAAAAACCGCGTCATCCTTGAGATGACTAGATGCATGCTACACCATGAGTGACTACCACAGATGCTATGGGCTAAAGCCGCATCAACAGCAATCTATCTTTTAAATCGTGTCTCCATGTTTTCCATCGGATATTCAACTCCCTACACACTCATGCGTGGGCACCGGCCAAATGTTGAATATTTACGAGTTTTCGGATGTCAAACGTATGTCCACGTACCTGAGGAGAAACGACACAAACTTGATCCACGTGGCGAAGTGGGTGTCTTTGTTGGCTACGCACAAAATGGACGCGGGTACAAAATCTTCCTTCCTCATTCACGAAGTTTCATGTTCTCTAGCAACATCATTTTTGTGGAAGATGACGCTATCGTGACACCTGTCCCTCCATGCATCACCATTCCCAACACCGACATTCTTCCCTATGTTCACCCCCCACCACTCCTCATCTGCCATTTAGTTCACCCTCCAGCCCCCCTGGTCCCACTGTCCCGCAACTCACTCCAACACCTCCTGCTTCAATTGACCCACCTCAATCTACCCTCCGCATGTCCACACAACACCGTCCAAGAGAACAACCACTGCCCATGCCACATGTCCCATAGCCACTCCTGTCCGTCCTCAAAATCACTCCACTCAATCCCCAAACTTCATCAAGTGCTTCAACTACTCTTTCAGCATTACATAAAGATTTGGACTTAATAGATTTTTATGAGGTTTCACTCATTGGTCAAAAGACATTTATAGCAGCAGATCCACGAAATTAAACACAATCACCTAGATCCATTTGGAGGTGTGGATGTGCTACTTTGTGGAGACTTATGCCAAGCAAGCCCAACAAAGAATAGATCTTCTCAGATAAGGCAGTAGCCTTATCGATGCTCTCATCCATTTGAAAGGACCACATAATGTACTATGAGCTTACAAAACCAATGCACCAAAATGATCACGAGTTCTTAGAGACCTTGGATCGCATTAGAATAGACTCGCAAATAGAAAAGGATCTCAAGCACTTAAACACACTATATCATAATACACCACCAACAAAGCAAGAAACCGCGCACTTGTACTACACAAATACAGCAAAAGATAACCATAATGAAGAAATATTCCACATGTTGGCTTCCCAATCACACTTCCGTAAAGCAATGGACATTAGACACAAGACATGTAGCAAGACAATCAACATATCAATTGATCCAAAAAGTACAGGGGGCCTCCATGCAAAGCTAAAACTTAAGCCTGGTATGGTAGTCAAACTTTTATCATGAAAGCTTGACATTTTAGACGGCCTAGTAAATGGAGCAGATGGGATTTTCATGGAATCAAACATGCAAAAAAAACCATTCCTTGTATGGGTGCATTTCAACGACATTAAAATTGGTGCAAAAGCATGAAGCAACAACTCAATGTTGTACAGATGCAAAACTCATCCTTCGTGGACACCAATCTTAATCTTCCAAGTTACTTGTGAATTCCAAATAGGAAAGAACTTTCTAAACATTGTTTGCAGACATCAGTTCCCCATAGAAGTAGCAATGGCCCAAACAATTCATCGATTGCAAGGGCTTTCCAACCATCAACAAATTGGCATTCGACCCTACTAGCATAAAAACACATGGCCTTGCTTACACTGAATTGTCATGAGTGCGAGATCCATCTAACTTCTACATATTACAACCTTTGCAAATAAAACACATCAAAGTGGACATGTGCGTTCTCCAATAAATTGAACATTTAAAGACAACACGTACATGGAAATTCAACTACATTAACCTCACCGAGCAATAACCTTCCAAACCAATCTTATAATCCTTAAACACAAGAACATTCCAAAAAAACAAGGAAGACATACTTTGCAACGACAACATTCTTGCATCACATATATTTTACCTACAAGAAACACACTGAAAATCTTCTCATAACCCTCACATTCTAAATTTCCAAATACATCATAGATTCAATGGGCGTTGGGATTTTAACTTACTATAGAATTTTCCATGAGGGTCTCCAATGCTTAGTAACAAATTTCTAGCCTCATTCCTCTAAAAAACATAGCTATAATTAAAATTTCGGAGACACCAACCATAAAAACGAATACTCCAATTCATTCACTCAACAACATACTAAACAATTTGGACACAAAGATTCTCACATATATCTTGGGAGACTTCAACATTGACTACAATATGAAAACAAGTAACATGGACAAACTACTCATGTTCATGGAATGCTACAACATGAAACAACTCGTTTGCACATGCACTACAATTTATAACTCTACCTTGGATCATATTTGGACAAACACATTGAGAATCAACTTACAAGAACACAATATGCATATTGGTTAGACCATTCAATAATATATATAGTGCTTTCATGACTAGACAGGCCCATTGATGAATGCTATTCACCTTGTTTATGGAGATCATTCTTTAAAGCTTTTATCTTTAGGCAAAAATTGCCTGTTAATAGCTCACACACGAAAAAAATTGTTCTAAAAATTAGCTACATGATCTAATTGTCATGCTGATCTAGAAGGAAAGAGGGAATGCCATTCTTCAGAAAGAGAACCAAGAAGGCAACATTTGGCAGAAAGTACTCTACAAATCCCTCAAACTTGATGCAAAATATAGGTTTAAATGAGGAGATTTTCAAGTTACAAAGAAAAATACCATACATGAAAGATACAGCAATGGGTGCATGCCTATGCAAAGGAAATTAATGAATTGGCTATAATGAATGGGCATTGGTAACATCAAGTAAGAGCTTGAAGGACTATTTCAGAGCTCATATCTCTATCCATGATGAATTGTTATGGGAGAAGTGGTCACCAATAGAATTCCAATAGAATTCTAGAACTTGCTACACATCATCCCAAGTTTGGTTCGATTAGATTGAATATACCATAAAGCTATGGAATTCAAGGAGTGTCAAGGATACTGATGAGATAGTTTGGGCCAGTGAGAGCATGAATAAATCAGTTTTCCTGAGCAATTCACGATTATTATTATTTTTTCCCTATCTGCAAGGGACTTTTGCCTTTACATCCCTTCCTCCCAGGCTAGCCCAATGGCGGTGGGTGTTATGTGTAAAGTTGTCTAAAGTGGGTATGATCTCTAAAGTTGGCATTTAAATAAAGGCCTTGCAAATATCTTTGCTTCCTTCAATTAAATTTATCTAAGTGCTCATGCGAGAGAGAGAGAGAGAGAGAGAGAGAGAGAGAGAGAGAGAGAGTGCTCAAAGGGAGAAAGTGGTGGAAGACTCTCAAACACATGAAAAATACAAGAAAGAGCAAGAGCAAAGATTATCCAACTCCTAAGTTGGACTTCATTCCACAATCACACTTCACCTATGTGTGTTCTTATACAAAGATTAGGATTAGGGTCCTCATCCCCAATCCACAAACTTGTATCTCATTGGCTTCTCACATGTTAGCCAAAACCCACTCACCATGCACTCTTCATGCATACATTTGAGAGGGATTTCCAACGCATTACTGTCTTGTGATTGATCCCTTCTTTGAAATTTGTGATTTTAATTGTTAAGAAGGACATTGGAGGAGGAAAAGGTACAAGCATAAGATAGTAGAAAAATAGCCTCTAAACACGCTCTCATGCAACCGGCCATGCACGTGACAAGTGGAACATCCAATCCCCCCTTTCAACCATGCTCTGATCTTGCCCAACCTAAAGTTTCCTTATCACCCAACAGCCTTGTCACCCTTGGTGTGCTTCTTTGCTCCAAGGTGATGGTGAGTAGTAGTCACCCTTAATTTTCTTCTTACTTCTAGATCTATGTGTAGATTTGTAAGCTAGAGGGAAAGACTTGCATCTAGATCTGGAAGGCCGAGACTTACCAGCTATTTAGGAGGCATGAAGAGTTGGAGGCGAGAAGTGGTGCTAGCAAAGGACAAACACCAATAGAAGCATAAAATCACCAAAAAAATGTCTCTTTATCTCTATTTAATGCCCATATGTGGGACCCACTTCTTGAGGCAAGATGTCTTCATTTTGGTATGCTGCTATTTATAGAGCTCCTTTCCCCACATTTTGCCATGCTATTATTTTTACATATTTTTTCCCTCATTTGTTAGTTTAAAGGACTCTGTCCTTCTCATTTGTTACTATTCACTCCACCTCTCACTCCTACAAGTCGGCACCATTTGCAAGCAAAAGCTACCACAAGTAATCTTGCAACTGTTACCTTGGACAAGCCACCTTAAACATTGGTAAGTGTTTCTGGTCCAGTCAACATGTCCTATTCTTTCACAGCACCTTTGCATGTGTAGATAGGATAGAGTAAGGTGCATGTATTGCCTTTTGGGTTTTGCAATTAAATCTAGGAGACAAAGTGTCCTCTTCTTTCAAGGTCACCTCTCCATGCATAGATACAATAGAGTAAGGTGCATGCACAAAGGCCTTTTGGGTTTTGTAATGAGATATGAGAAACAAGTTGAATGTAACGACAATCAATTCTCTCAACATGTGCTTCAGAAACCAATTTGGCATGTTTGACATATTCTCAACCGTCAAAATCTCTTTCTTAAGCACATTTTTGCATTTTTCATGTTTATCTTGTGCTCTTCTTCCTCCAAAGGGCTTGGAAGCTAACACAGTGTTATATTAGGAGCACAAATTGCACTCATATATGCTTTTGGTTTTTATGGAATTTGTGCTTTTTTTATGTATTGAACGATCAAAACGCACTATGCTAAAGAAAGCAAAATCCCCCAAATCGATTTCTTGAGCACATTTCGGCCTTTTTGGTTGTATTCTATTTGGGTGCTCTTATTCATCCAAAGGCCCCAAAATGAGCTTCCTTTTTTCCTAATGGGGGTGTGTGGAGGGGGCTTGCTAGCCCAATAAACCCCTCCCCACCACTTACTAAAAAATGAAAAGGACAAAAGAGGCTCTACAGGACTCTATTCTCCGACAATATGTGGATTTCAACCTTCACAGGATGCTAACATCTAGTAAAGGAAGCTAGCATCCTCATAATGAAAAGAGGAGTTTTTCCCCTTTAGATCCGTGATTCATTGCTAGCATTCTCTACATGTCCAAAAACGTGGTATGTAAGCTCTTTGGGATCCATAATTGGATCCTAAATCTTATGTAAAAGTTTCTCAAAAAAGTGTTATACATAACTTACATAAATGTATATAGTATATATATATATATATATATATCCTAAAGTGACCTTTCATTAAACCCCTCTCAAGGGTACTCCAATCGCATCTTACAATAAATGCCTGGGCTTATGAACACTCCTAGACCATAGCCCTTTACATCACCTCATATTAGAGCCTCGGTATTATAGTTGACGTAACAGTGTTTAAATCCCTCTATTACTTTAGGCCACAAAAGCAATGACCAACTCTCACTACAAGCAACCATCTATGGACACTGGATACATCGATGTAGTAGGTGTGGCAATCTCTATCCAACCCTTGCAATGTCTCAAGAGATCATCTATTTTTCCTTCATCCTTCAAATAATCAGATATCTAAATCATTTTCAATGAAAGAAACTATTACTTGTACCCAAAAACAACGAGATGGGATGCCTAAACAAGTTTTGTCTTCTAGGAACCAATATTTTTTGGACCCACAAAACCGATATGAGAAAAATCCATGGTCATAAGAAAGTGTGCCACTCGTAGATTGCCCCGCCCAATGTATAAGTGTAATATACTGAGATCTTATGCTGATGTAATGTTGAGCTCTCCATTCATGCAATATAAAGCATAAAAATTTTCACCCCCCCAAAAAAAAAGTCAGGTGGCATGGAAAGCCAACGTTCAACGGTCCAAAAATGCAAAATTCAACGAACCAATGTCTGTTACAAAATCTTCGCCATAGACTGCTCAGCGCTTGCTTTGGCATCTGTACCCCATCTCTGCAGCACTTCCACCCTTTTCACAAAGAAGATTATCACGCCTTACATGTATATTTGCATGGCTGCTGCTTTGCCAAGCACTGCGCAGGAGATATGAAAGAATTGCAGTAGATTGATGCGCTCTGAAACCAGATGCAATCTGCTTTGTACAGAGGAGAGCTGCATTTTTTTTTCTCTTCAATCCAAGGAGAATTGTTCTATCCCGCCAAGTAAACCTACGCTAGGAGATGCGCATTATACATTGCCTCACAGCGTGGACTGTGCTGCTGCAACTTGACCTCCTTGTCGGCATCAATCTTTACGTAAGCATTTGTTCTAATAATTTGCGGAAGAAGTAACGACGAAATTTGCGTTTCTTCCTTGTAATTGAGGCTCAACTGAAGCATTCTTTGAAAAACGCGTCTCAGTCTGTCATTGCTTCTCTTTCTCGAATAGCAATCATTGAGAAACACTCCTTATTGCAATTCTAACGAAGTTAACCGTTGGATGCTCTTCAGCTTGCAATTGTATACACACTTTATGCAGTGTCTAATTAGTGCATTGCAGATGTTAGAGGGATTCTTGCAGCCAAAGGAGTACATTGAGTCAGCTCCGAGGCATCTACCTGAAAGTAAGGCCCAGAAGAATTGAATCAACTCTTGAACTACCAAAAATTTGCATCTCTGTTTGCCTTTCGTCAGAATTTGCATTTTCCTCCCATCGTGAATAGAAACTGTAATGTATGCTTCTAGTTCTCCTGAACGTGATAACCCAGTCTTATATGTGACCAGCGGATTTGTGCCACCCTGTCAAGACCTTTCCTTTGAGATTCAGGCAAGACGCTCAGCCCCAAGGTTATAGTCATAGGCTAATGCTCTCATGCATAAGAAAGCCTCTAGCAGGCAGGGAATCTACCCATCTTTGTAACAAAGTTTCCATGGTGATGCCCTTACACATGATGCCCATATGCCAAGTCAATAGAACTGGCTTTTGTTCCATGTCAATCTGCAGTCAAAATCAATGGAGCAGTACACAGGTTGCATGGTCGATGTCCAGCCTGTGTGGATGATGTAAACAACTGACTTGGAGATTATGGCTTTGGAAGGGGAGGCCATGGTCAGTTCAATAGAGTCCCGTTTATTGCAAGGGGCATACACATCACCTCCTTTTTATGTATCCTTGCCTGAGAGGAAAGTGCATTCTATTAGGTTCTGCACACACACTGCAATATCTTGTTAGATAATGATAGTTTCTGTATGTCCTGATTTTAGTCTATTGGGTTACAAAAATTTCTCCTCAAATGCTGAAGGAATTATGTACTTGCAGCTGGAGCGACACGAGATGTGTATTTTACAAAATGGAACTCGATGCATTGTTGGCTTAAACAACAAATATCCTTTAATTCCTCCTTATACTCATGGTATCCCACCATCTGGAGTCCCTGTACTGTGTCTTGTGGAGGAGGAATTCAGGTGCTTACTTCCATCTCGTTTATGCCATGCTGAAAACCTATCCACATTGTTTTTGTACGTTCCCCTTTTAAGATTCAATTTATGTGCACCTTTGACATCTCCCTATACGTCTTAGTGGAGCAATTTCGTTCCTTATCTTTGTTACAGAATGCAAGTGTTGACTGCTTTGATAACAACTTCACAAAGGCTGACATTTCAAACTGTCTCCATCTGGCAGTCCCTGAGATTTTGCAGGTAAGATTTTTGCAATTTGCAATCTGCTTCGTTGTTTCATTCATGCATAGTGATAATGGTTCATAATCGTCACTGCTTCCCTTGCAAGTAGACATACTTGCTTGAAACGTTTGATAAATGAATCAAACTCACCTGCTTCAATTAAAGGTCATGTTTGAAATCACCAAATGTTTGACGCTTTCAACGTTTGGAAACATCTTAATGTAATTCAGGGTTCCTTGTATTTCCCCCTCATTGAAGCCAATTAGGCATGAAGAAACCAATTCTAACTTGCATATTGGTAATGAAAATGGAAAATTACTTTAAAAGTGGAAACAAGGAAAATAACAGAATGTGGAATAACAGAATTTTTTTGAACACTTAACCAATCAAGATGGACCCACTGAAGTGATTAGTTCATTCTCAAATGTTTGCTCATGTTTGAAATCACCAATTCTGACGATTCAAACACTTGGAAACAACTATCTGTATGCAGTTCAGTCTCATAAAAGCTAGGCTATTTAATTGAGGGCTGTTTGCATACCTCCCCATCGAAGCCAATTAGGCACGAAGAAACAAATTCTGACTTGCATATTGGTAATGAAAGTGGAAAGCTATTTTTGAAAGTGGAGACAAGGAAAACAACAGAATGTGAAAATAGCATAAAATTTTTGGACACTAGATCAATGAAGAGTGGATCCCCTTCAGAATCCTCAGTACGATTCTTGTGTGTGTATACATACATACATACATGCATATACATCTACATCTGTCTGTGTGTGTGCATACATACATACGTACATACATATACATATACATCTGTGTGCGCGTGCGCACCACGCATGTGCACATGGGCGTGTGTGTGTGTGTGTGAGTGTGTGTGTCATTATCATCATCATTGGGATGTTGTACACTGTGCAGACCGGCAACGAATTCCCATGCTTGACATATAAAGTCCATGCTCTTCCATGGAGTGAATGCAATCAGGCCTGTGGAAAGGGTTATCAGACAAGGTGCAGATAGAAACTCTTAAATTTATTGGAGAATAAGAAAGTCATCTTTAAATATTTTCATCATGATGTTTTACAGAGACAATCAAAACATGTGTTTAGTACTTTCCATTGGGATGCATAAGCATTTATGTTTCTTCCAGAGATGGTCCCCCTCCCCCCTTGAAAAAAGAACTGATACATGAGTATAAACTCAAGGGCTCAATACACCATGCAAAGCATGAAAAAGCCAAGGTGGTTGAAAATGCTAAAACAAACCAGATGGGGATTCTGAGAAGAAAGGCTTCCAGAATATTTGCATGACAGACCTTATAGAAATTGCAAATGGGAAATTTCAGTTCAAATATTCCTTTCTTATATTGGTATTCTCTTTGGACAGAAACCTGATATGCATTGACAGCCTTGGAAACACTGCACAGTCTAGCAAGTGTGGAATAAAAGATGGTTTGACAGAGAAGCAATCATGCAATATACAACCTTGTAGCTCATCATACTGGCGTGTTTCGAGCTGGAGTCATTGTAATATGTCATGCGGTGGTGGAAAGAGAGAAAGAAATGCATCATGTGTATCCAATGATCCCACGAACCTTAGTCCTTGTCTAACACCACCACCTGTAACAGAGAGAATCTGCAATTCACAGGTGATTATTTTCTGACTCTTTTGGAACACATGATAAGTACTTTTCCTTGTCCTTTGGTTTCAACGGAAATAATTTTCCTTGTCGTTTGATTCCAATGGAAATAAATTTCACTGAAAACTTATGTATGATCCCTATGATCAAAAGAATTAGGAGCTATAATATTGAAAATGTACTCAGAATGTCCCCGTCGTTTTTCTTCTTTTTTTTGAGTAATTCTACATGCATAGTGCATCATTCTGATCCCTCTCAAAATCTTTTTCAGCCCAATTTGGGGGTTTTTTACCCTTTTTCCCTTTTTTTAACCCTCTGTTACTTTGCCATTGAATGAAGATTGTACAATGTGTGGAGAGATTTGGTTTCCTTTTGTCCTTTCAAAATGGAAAAGAGAGAATGCACATGACCACCACTCCCCCAAGGCCTTTTCATTTTTTTTAAAAGCATAATGGTAGTGGAGAGTGTGCCGATGAGCCACCTACTACTGTCACAGCATATTTGCATTTGCTCCACTCATTGACTCACCTTTACTGCTCACTATTATGGTGCCGCACATGATTTCCATATCTGGCCACCTGCCACTGCCCTTCCAAGTGTAGCTCTATTGCCACTGCTTCAAGGGAGTCACCGATGCTTGAGCAGCCCCAATCACAAGGGAGTGTACCCCCATCACAGACACACAAGTGTACACGAGATGGAGGTGTGGAAGCAGGAATGGAGCAGAAGCAGACCTAATGACATGCCAATGAGTGGAAGGAGAGATGGTGGTGTGGATGTAAACCCAATGTGGAGAGTGGAACATGGAAGTTCAGCGAAAGCAACAAACCAACTTAGTGGCAAAAGTAGAACCTGTAGCAGAGGCAGCTGCAGAATCAAACATGGAGTGACAGATCTAAAACCATTACGATGACCACCATACAGCCATGAGGCCAACCACCCTGAGGAGGGGTATCATGCAGTTGCAAGGCCAACCACTCTGAGGAGGGGTACCATAACTTATAATGGCACCGACGAGAAGCTTGCAGTCCAATGATTCCATCATTCATCTTCTTGTCCCTTTGATGGGCAACATCCACACGGTCCTACAAGACCTACATCTTCAAGACCTGTGCTTGCAAGAAGCTTTGTGAGTAGTGCTCTTACAGACTTCTAAGGCAGCATCCCACATTGCCATGCCTACTGTCATCTTGTGCACTCTGTGGTGGCATCTGACATTCCCATGTCCAATTCCAGTGCTCCACCCTCTACTATGGTTGCACCTATTGAGCTTGCCACCCAGCCACCGATCACTATTTCCATGAACACTATGGAGATTGGTAGTGTTGATAGTGACATTTACTGTTGCTGCTGACGATACTGAGAAAGACAAGAATTAGCAGACTGATGAGATTTGATCCACTATGCCTATGCCCATCACGTACCATGCCTGGGTTTGGGAGTACTTTGACTCTTGGATCTTTATGCTTGTGCGTGTTGCCTTTATTTCCAATTATTCTTGTACCTCCACCACAATATCCGATATTGAGTGGGAGCTACTACCCACCAATAATGTAAAAACTCCTTATCTTTCCAGCAGCATGCTAATGCTTTAACATGCATAATTGGATGGAACCCTACCTTTTGGGCAGCTTATGTCAAACAATTTATTGCACTGGAGTTTCTCACCCAGTTCAACTCAAGAGAACTCAAAGGGCGTGAGAGAGAGAGAGAGAGAGAGAGAGAGAGAGAGAGAGAGGAAGCACGGGATGGGTCGAGGAGGAGAAGTAGTGAGGGTTTAGACAACCTCCTATCATAGTGCGGAAGGAGAGGGAAGGCATGAGGGACGATAAGAATGTGGAGCAGAAGAAGCTGCAGGTGATGGAAAGGGAGGGAGGGTTTATTAGGCAGAGCTGCTATTAGAGTTTGTCATCTCCTTTCCGTCAGTTAGGGAGAGAGCTTTGTTGGAATATGAAGCCAAAGTGAGTAAAAAATGAGTGTACTAGGTGTCTAGGGGGTGTTTTATAGTCTAGTGCCTATGGATGCCACGTGTCATATTGGGAGTTATCCCATATGCATAGGTGTTCATATGTGTGTGTGTGTGCTCTTATATAAGAGTTGTACTTGTCTAGTGTCAAATCAATCAAGTATCAAGCTACAAGCTCTTTGGTCTACATGTGAGTACTCTCATTTTTGTTCATTGCTCGTCATTTCATTTCCATTTCATTATGTCTCCTTTTGAGTATCACTTCCTCTCCCTAGCCCACCCTCTCTCTCTCCCTCTCTCTACCATGTTCCTTCATGTGGCATAAGAGCCTCCCTTCCTACCTTCCCCTTCTTCTTGCTCTATCTAGAGGATGAGAGAAGACCGCAAATGGAAGCTCCCCTCTCCGTAGAGCCTCCCTTCCCTTAGCCTCGCCATGGTTCCTCGCCATCAAGTACTCCGCGGTCCTCGTTTGTGAGTTCATCTCACTCCCGCATCAGTTCATGGCTCTCCCTCAACATTGGCAGACATTCCTCGTTAGTTGGTTGCCAAAAACTTGTTTGGAGCAGTCTAGCGGCTGTTTTTTGACCTTTTGAGGTCCGATTTCTACGTTTTTTAAAATTTTGGCACTTCCCAAACATAAACGACCCTGTCCCGCACCTTTTCGAGAAAAAAAAAATTTAATTTTTTGTCCGTACGTCCGTATGGATCTTTGCAGATGGATGCGCGACAGTGCCAGGAGTCTATACAACTTGTCAGAGGCGATTCCGAGTAGTTTTAGGCTATTTTTAGCATTTTTTGCTCAGATTTGGATTCCAGTGACCTCCAACAGTGATTTGGGCAGCACCCTTGAGCACTTTCGTTCATTTTTTTGAGCCTCTTCTACGCATTCGGTGACTCTCCGATCGGCACATTGAGAGTCATGACGTGATTTCCCTTGGTCGCTACTCCTATGGCCTTCATCGACACATCATTGTAGGGCATTCTCGCCTGGTTCTTCACCGACATACCTCTTTGCATCAGGATGTGCACACTCTTGTGCGGTAGCTACTTCGGGCTTATGGGTTCTCTGCCCTTGCTATGCATAAATGAATGAAATATATTTACTACTTTCTTGTTTGAGTCAAGGGTACTCTGCCCTAGGTTCTCCCCCAAAATGAATGCAAATAAATCATGTGTGTTGAGTCAAAGGTTCTCTGCCTTGGATAGTCCTCCTAAAAAGATGTATTTTCCTATTTTATTTTGGTGTGTGGCTCCATGTCTCTCATTAGCCCCTGGAGCTAGGAGGGGATGTACTGTGGGAGCCATGTATTGGCTTTGATAGGTTTAGAGGGGGATGTATTGTGGGAGCCACGTATTGGCTTTGATAGGTCTCGTTATCAGGCATGGCCGAGTTCTAGGATGGTGGTGTATTCCTAGACCTATGAGCTGGTCATGTAGGCATGCTATAACGTGAGTCTCTGAGCATGTTGAGTCTCAAGCCATGAGAGTGCTTGAATCAACCTTTGAACACGCTCAAACTTTAGCCTCTGAGTTACATAGGGTGCACAGTTTGATGACCGTCATTGTCATGTTCTGTTCTTGGTTCCATTCCAATAGTCCCTCACCTTAGACCGTCATTGTCATGTTCTGTTCTTGGTTCCATTCCAGTAGTCTCTGACCTTGCCTTCATGGGGGGGTGTTGGAATATGAAGCCAAAGTGAGTAAAAAATGAGTGTACTAGGTGTCTAGGGGGTGTTTTATAGTCTAGTGAGTCCTATGGATGCCACGTGTCATATTGGGAGTTATCCCATATGCATAGGTGTTCATATGTGTGTGTGTGCTCTTATATAAGAGTTGTACTTGTCTAGTGTCAAATCAATCAAGTATCAAGCTACAAGCTCTTTGGTCTACATGTGAGTACTCTCATTTTTGTTCATTGCTCGTCATTTCATTTTAATTTCATTATGTCTCCTTTTGAGTATCACTTCCTCTCTCCCTAGCCTACCCTCTCTCTCTCCCTCTCTCTACCATGTTCCTTCAAGCTTCTATATGGGTGTGCCTGCCCAGAGAGAGTACTATTTGTGTTATTTATCACTACATTTCTACACAGTTTTAGAAATGCACAGCAAGATCAAGGAGGGAATAATTCAGGAAGTTCTACAGCAATCCAGTACAACAGCGCCTGTACCACAACTTGTGACCAAGGTACAATAATTTATTACCACTCAGCTCAAGTCTACTAAACAGGATCTCACAACAACAGTGAATACCAAGATCAACAAATGTGATGTCTATGAAGAGGTAAAAGAGCAAGAAACCAGGGTTGGGAATAACCAGATTATATGCATAGGAGGGCTGGCCGAGGATTGGACTTTAAGCTGTGGAAGTATGACAACAAATATTGAACATCTCAAGAAGACATTTCCCCAAATCGAATGGGATCCAAAAGATATGCATTTTGCCCAAGGCAAGAATTATCTTTCAAGACAAGACAACAAGGAACAAAGTCCTAAGACAAACCAACAAGCTGAGACTCGAGAGGGACTAGAATATGGATTTCAAAGGAGTCACCCCAACTTCTTCCTCTATTTCTTCAGGCATCTCCATAGGTGCATACATAAATTGATCTTCATCTTCGCTAGTAAATAGTTCGTGCGAATCAGCACAAGATAAGCATTCTGATGTGTTTGATTCGGATATTTCATACACGGAGTCATCCAAACTTGCTTGTGAAACTATCTCCCATGCTTCAGGCTAGCGAGCAATCGAGCAAAAACTTTTAATTTGCTTTTCTTGCTTTGTGCCTGTCTTTTGGGGACTTTTATTTGCAAAATGTCCTCTTTTGCCACAAACAAAACATTTACCTCCACCTGCCCAATTGAAATACTTGCGGTGTCTTGCATACCTTTTTGGGCGTCGAAAGTTGGAGGATCTCCATTTGAATTTTCTGAACCGTGGGCGAGTCGTTTAATGGCAATTGCATCTCTTGCTTTTGTATCTTCTTTCTGATTTTGGCTGTCTTTTGCAAAACTGATCCTGGCCTACTATATCACAAACCTTTGTAGAAAACAAGTGTTTCTAATTTTTTCTGAAGCATGCATTCTGAGCACTGTGTTTTTATAATCACCTGAACAAAGTGAAAAAGATTTGCAAATGTGAAATCTTCCAGAGTCTTTTGTACCTCAGTAGGTTGCCTGTTGATATTTATCAATTTTGTTTGGGCTTCGATCCTTCATAGAATTGCATCTCCTAGTTGAAGTGGAAGAGAATAAAGATATTGTCTTTTTTATGGGGTATCAGAAAGCAACCCAGCACGATAAACCAACTTTTGCATGTAGCAATTGTATTCATCAAGCAAAGAAATATCACATAGCCTTTGTGCTGCAAATTCCCTAGCTGCTTGCTGGGAACCATCTACCATTGTTGGCAAAAACTGATTTACAATAGCAGAGATTAGAGCATCTAGAGCATTAGGCATGTTATCATTCATGCTAGACAATAATTGCTCTTTAATGTTGTCGGGCATCCATTCCCACCAGTTGCCAAGGCTTCCTACGAAACCTCGTGT
The DNA here is from genome assembly GCF_047967505.1 of Dipteris shenzhenensis. Classification (NCBI taxonomy): domain Eukaryota; kingdom Viridiplantae; phylum Streptophyta; class Polypodiopsida; order Gleicheniales; family Dipteridaceae; genus Dipteris; species Dipteris shenzhenensis. The sequence goes on along the minus strand of NC_141609.1, from coordinate 32,777,166 downwards.
AGCTTCTGCGGCTGCTGCTCTTGGATCCCAATGGTACACTTCTGTTAAGCCTTGCATAAAACCATACAAAACCTTGAGAGGATCTTTGTCATTTAGGGAGTCAAGCAATCAAGATCAATCATATACCCTAGGAAATTCTTTGGATTTAAGGATTGTTGCATAGGAGGGCCGCCTGCATTGCACGCTGGAAATTCACTGTGGATGGCATGTGATCTTGGTGCTCCTTGGTATGCTGTTCGTTTGCCTCTCCAGGCTCTACTAGTAGATGCCTCATGATTAGAGTAAAAAGACCTCATTGTAGCGTCTAAATCATATTCTTCTTTGAATGGCATGCAACCTTGGAGGGAGGAGTCTTCTTCATCAATAAAAGGGGGATACTCCGGAATCTAGGGTGTTGGCTCTTTAGGGGGAGGAGCTAGAAGATACTCAAAAGGAACCCTCCGAGGAGGAAGGGGATGTTGGGGAGGAACAGGATGAGGATTTGTGCACTGATGTTCCCATATCCATAGTGGTTCAGATTCTGGATCCGAAACAGTATCCAAAGTATAGTAATCTTCCATTGGCCATAAGTCAGAACTAATGGACTTGCCATCACTATATCTTTCATTCCAAGATGAATAGTGTAATTCATGATCAGAATCTGGACTGTTCCCATCAGAGTCATAATCCCAGATTTGGCCAAGCATTAAGCTTTTTGGTAACATCATCTAAAAGAGTGGATGGGCCTGGCTCAAAGGATTGTTGGTGCTGCTGTGTAGAAACACGTGCAGGACGTGTGGTGTAGATGGGGTTAATCCTTTCCGTCTGTGGAGGAAATACCAAAGGGGAACTAGAATCTATGATGGGTGATTCGCTATCCAAGCCAAACATAGGCATACACCTTTGCTCATAGGAAGGCTTTAGAGTATATTCAAGGGGCTGCCATAAAAGAGCTTCTTTCTCAGCAAAGAAGTTTTTCAAAGGTCATCGATGGCATTGAACCGGCCAGAATTGCTTCTGGGGCTTCTACCACCCATTCTTGGTCACCTGTGTTTTGCAATACTCTTTTAGTATTCTTCCAAAAATTCTTGGGTGATGAATAATGCGGATGAGATCTTCTTCGGAATATTCGTCCGACGCTTGTGCATCTTGAAATGCTTGCTACTACTTGGGCTAATGTAGCTTTGATCTCTCTCACATATCTTGCTATGTGATCTATGCGCTCTTGGACCATCTGATTGTGCAGATTGCACCAATTTAATTGTTGGTTTGCCAAAGGCTTTGCCGCATTTTTTTAAACTACTGCAAATGGAGAAAAAACAGCTTTATCAGATCCTTAATGGGTTAGGCTTTCAAAGGGAACCGTCTCTAGCCATTTTTCATCCTCCAATTCCAGGGATCTGAACATCATCATATCTTGGGAGGTGCTTGCATTGCTGATGACTCTGTCGAAATTGCTGCGATTTTGGGGGATGTCATTTACTGCAACGTGCTTTCTGTAACGAAGTGATGCATCAGAACCATGCTCTTCACAAGGCATTTGCTCAGGACGGAGATTTAGACTAAAATGCTTTGCCGGCACTTTTGCTTTATTTTTAAAACTGTAAATCCCATGCGAGTCAAATTCTTGAATCAAATGAGGGAGATGTTTGGGGTCTGATTCATAACTAACAGCTTCATAGTCTATCTCCCATTGGGCAGGCAAAACCACATCATCATATTTAAAAGGTACTACATCTCCATGGGATTGTCCATACAGAATGCATTCAACTTTGTTAGGAACATTCCTTGGGATGGGATTTATCGTATTTACCAGGAAGCAGCAAGATCGGATGTGGATAGCAGAGCAAACTCAGATGAAGGTTTCATGTCTAGGCCTTTTACCTCAACATATAGCCTAATAGCAGTACTCATGTGTGGATCATATAAAGACATCTTGAAATTTGGATATATATATGTCCAAGTTGGTCCTTTTGCTAAACTTCCACGGATCATTCCAATCCGAGCGTGGGGCAAACGTTTGTGACGGGTGTCACACAACATAGCAAGACAAGATGCATTAATGCCTGCTTTGAATAGTGGTTCTATTGCAGCGACAAAACATCCAAAATAGATATAGCTGTTTTTCGGAAAGATTCTATCTCTTGCTCTAAAAGAATAGGAAGATAGACACCTTGGGTGCCTTCATTCATGATATCTACAATGATTTCAGAGACTTTTATATGACTTTTTGCTTTCAGAAAAAACTTAGAAAAGGTAGAGAGCTTATATACACTGGAACCGGATAGTGCTGGCATATTCCATTGTTGAGGAGTTCAATCTGCAAGTTCATTGGCTTGAGCCACCATGCTGCCTAGAGTGGATTTAGATCTCATCATGGCCATAACAGAGTTAACAGATCAAGACAAGAATATAATATGCACCGTGCCGAAACACCAAGATATACAGAACTACTTGGCTCCGTCGGCTTTGATGGTGAGAAAATTGACTTTTTCTGTCAATCTATCAGGTGTTTACAGAGATCCATAGGCATTCCACATTCTTAATAGTATTGATCCAAACTCTCATCTTCGACCAAAAGAGATTGACACTTAAAAAGGCAAGTATGAGCAGGGAACTTAGACTGATTCACCTTGTTCTCCTAAGATGATACCAAGGGGAAGCGAAAACTCAAAATATTGGGATGAAGTATGAATGAAACAGGGAAATATTGTACTCAGTTTGTGACGCATCAATAGTTAGCAAAGAATAAGTCGTAAGTAATCCCGAACTGATAATATTGAATTTGCATGAGGAAAGAACTAGGCTCTGATACCAAAAGTAAAATATTATCAGTGGCATGAGGAAAGAACTAGGCTCTGATACCAAAAGTAAAACGTATGTAAGAAACGGAGTGCAAGAAGTGTAGAACCTACGTTCAAGAAGAGTTGAATGGAGCGAAAGAGTGAAGCATATGATAGAAAGTACTCAGTTGCTCATTTAGAGTAATTTACGACATGCTCTTTACAATCCAAGCCACAACGGGCTAGACACTTGGGATATTGGGGCGAATCAGCAAGGTAGTAGATGCAAGAACATCCTCGATTCTCCCTGATGACAACAACTTTGCTGTGAAGGCTCCATTGGGCATGAACTTCTCTTTCACAGATATGTCGAAAAAGACTAAGATTGCGAGGCTGAGTCATAAGAGGGGTATGAACAGAGTGACATTTTCCGGCGGAAGGCTAAGGTTTTGGGAGATGAACAGAACGAGGAGGCATTTACAAGCAAGGGAGCTCCTGAAAGGCGAGAGTGCTGAAGAGGAATTGTATCCTCCTTCATGTCAAGGGAGGGAATTTATAGATGGGGTGATGCTTTGAGTTCTCATTGCCACACCTGCGGAGCCATGTGATCCTTGTCAGTCAGACATGTGATCTCTGACAATGCCTTTCGGTGGGATGTGATGGAGGTCTTGCCAGGGACAACTGGTAGTGTCTATCCATTTTTTGGTGGGAATTGACAAAAATGACGATGGAGCTCTTACCAGGGACAGTTGGTAGTGTCTAACCATCTTAAAATACTAAAACCTTTAAAATAAACTATGATATGTAAGTGAAGGTCTTACCAAGGACAACTGGCAGTGTCTAATCACTTTTAAAATAATGGGGGTCTTATCGAGATTCTCGACAGTGTCTACCCATTTACAAATAGCGAATATTTTATCCAGGTGGGTTATATGGTGCTCCTTCGCGAGTCAACATGTCTGCCATGCTATTATGAATCCCTTTTTTCCACTCTATTTTGAAATCGTATCTTGAAAAGAATTCTTGCCATCTGGCAAGTCTTCCTCTTCCGATTTGACCGTCTATTTTACGGGTGAGAAAAGTATGAAGGTTTTGATTATCAGATCTTATGATGAATTCTTTGTTAAGCACAAATATTTCAAACCTTTGGATGATGCGTTTAACTGCTAGAATTTCTTTTTCATTAGAGTGGTATTTTTACTCTGCTGCTATGAACGTTCCGCTACCATACCCACACCACAAATATTTTCTGATCCATCAAGGAGTTTTGCCAATAAAATTGCTCCCCAAAACCTGTCAGATGCATCTGTCTATTCTTTTCTTGCTTCTCTTTTGTTCTGAATGTGATACCAAATACCAAAAGTAAAACGTATGTAAGAAACAGAGTGCAAGAAGTGTAGAACGTAGTGCAAGAAGAGTTGAATGGAGCGAAAGAGTGAAGCATATGACAGAAAGTACTCAGTTGCTCATTTAGAGTAATTTACGACATGCTCTTTACAATCCAAGCCACAACGGACTAGACACTTGGGATATTGGGGCGAATCAGCAAGGTAGTAGATGCAAGAACATCCTCGATTCTCCCTGATGACAACAACTTCGCTGCGAAGGCTCCATTGGGCATGAACTTCTCTTTCACAGATATGTTGAAAAAGACTAAGATTGCGAGGCTAAGTCATAAGAGGGGTATGAACAGAAGGACATTTTCCGGTGGAAGGCTGAGGTTCTGGGAGATGAACAGAACGAGGAGGCATTTACAAGCAGGGGAGCTCCTGAAAGGCGAGAGTGCTGAAGAGGAAGTGTGTCCTCCTTCATGTCGAGGGGGGGAATTTATAGATGGGGTGATGCTTTGAGTTCTCATTGCCGCACCTGCGGAGCCATGTGATCCTTGTCAGTTAGACATGTGATCTCTGACAGTGCCTTTCAGTGGGATGTGATGGAGGTCTTGCCAGGGACAGCTGATAGTGTCTATCCATTTTTCGGTGGGAATTGACAGAAATGACGATGGAGGTCTTACCAAGGATAGCTGGTAGTGTTTAACCATCTTAAAATACTAAAACCTTTCGGTGGGATGTGATGGAGGTCTTGCCAGGGACAGCTGGTAGTGTCTATCCATTTTTTGGTGGGAATTGACAAAAATGACGATGGAGGTCTTACCAGGGATAGCTGGTAGTGTTTAACCATCTTAAAATACTAAAACCTTTAAAATAAACCATGATATGTAAGTGAAGGTCTTACCAGGGACAATTGACAGTGTCTAATCACTTTTCAAATAATGGGGGTCTTATCGAGATTCTCGACAGTGTCTACCCATTTACACAAACCCAATTTTTTATCCAGGTGGGTTATTTGGTGCTCCTTCGTGAGTCAGCATGTCTGCCATGCTATTATGAATTTCTTTTTTCCACTCTATTTTGAAATTGTATCTTGAAAAGAATTCTTGCCATCTGGCAAGTCTTCCTCTTCCAATTTAACCATCTATTTTGCGGGTGAGAAAAGTGCGAAGGTTCTGATTATCAGATCTTATGATGAATTCTCTGTTAAGCACAAATATTTCAAACCTTTGGATGACGCGTTTCACTGCTAGATTTTCTTTTTCATTAGAGTAGTATTTTTTCTCTGCTATTGTGAACGTTCCGCTTCCATACCCACAAATATTTTCTGATCTATCAACGAGTTTTGCCAATAAAATTGTTCCCCAAAACTTGTCACATGCATCTGTCTCAATGATGATGAGGACGTCTTCTTGGGGCATGCTGAGTTTTGGGATGGTTTTTACCTTTTTTTTTCTTGTGCGAATTGCTTGGGTTTGTTCTTCAGACCACGTTGGTCCATCTTTCTTCAGGACCTCTTGAAGGGGGGCTCTGTCTTTTGCCAGATCATGATAAAACTTGGAGAGATAATTTAAGCATCCCAAAAACCTTTGCAACTGTTTTTTATCTTTCAATATATCTGAAAAGTTAAGAAGTTTTAGGCCAACATGATCTTGCATTTGGACTTGACCTTTGTAAATATGTAACCCCAAACACTCGATTGATTCTTTTGCCAAATGTATCTTGCTTTCTGAGAGAACAAGGCCTTTGGGATGAATTACCTCGTATAGTGTGATGAGGTGCTTGTAGTACTCTTGCAAGGTCTTACTAAAAACCAAAATATCATCAATGTCGATTGCGCGGAAGTCATGGTACTTACCAAAAATATCATCCATCATTCTCTGAAATTCGGCAGGAGCTGTTTTGAGTCCCATGGGGTGGAGTCAGGGGAGACAGATTTCAGATTTCCAGATCAGTCCGCCAGGGATGCCCTCTAGCCCTTTTTCTATTCTTATTTGTGGCTGAAGCTATGAGCCTCTATATTAGAGCTCAAGCTGATATCTTTGGGATGAGATTTCTGTTGAGATAGGAAGAGGAGTTGCTGGACAGTGAGCTGGCAGATGACACTGCTATTTTTTTGGATGCCACTCCATAGACACTCACCTCTTTCAGGACAGCCTTGGATTTGTTTTGCATTGCAGCAGGGGATCAAATTAACTGGAACAAATCCAATGGTTTCTGGATTAGTGATGAGGACACTCCAGATTGGGGTGCTGATATTGGCTTTAATTGGATTCAGAGGGGTGTCTCCGTCAGGTATCTTGGATGCCAAGTTGGGGTGCTCCAACATTTTTCCAAAAAAATTTGTTACCTCTTTTTTCTTCTCTTTTGTTTTTGGAGTTCGGCCAGACTTGACCTTGCATCCACAGTGGTGGTTGTGAACAAGGTACTGTTGGCTACAGCCTAGTTTGTTTGTTCTTGCTGGTGCCGATCTACAAGTAGTATCACTCAGCTCAAGAGACCTATCAGGAATTTTTTGTGGAGTGGATTAGATGGCACTTCAGATGTGATAGCCAAGGTGGCTTGGGAGACTCTTATTCTACCCACAGAGGAAGGGGGTCTCAATATTATTGATCTAGACTTGCAGTGTAGAGCCTTGCTCTGCAAGATGGTGGTCAGAGGTTTGATGCCTAGTCAGGAGCCATGGAAGGATTTTTTCTTACGCAGTATGCAGACATGCACACCTTCTCAGGGAGGAGATTTGATGGACAGCCCTAGATGGATCTTTACGTCGGCCCATCTCAGATCTCCTACCTCCCCTCTCATGGGTGCCATTCTAAAAGCTTGGGATAGCTTCAGAAGTACTCTTCGGAGAGTTCCACCCTCCTCTCGTGAAGAAATTGACAGGCAGCCCGTCCTCTGGAATGATTGCATACTAGATGAGCATGGTAGATCACTGGGCATGTCACACTACATGCAGTGGTCTAGATGGGAGTTGGGCCCTGCCTCCATTGTGGGTGCTTGGAAAGTTTTCAGGATGCTTCTAGAGGATCAAAGAGTTCGTTCAGTTCATCACCTCAGAGGAAGTGCAGTCAGGATGATGCAGCCATACCAGTGGAGTGGATGGACCATTTGCCTATCTCAGAGTTCACCTGGTTGGGGGCTTTTACGAGGATAGGTATCCCTCTGCAGGTTATAGCCATGCGGGATGCACATGAGGATACCCTTGTCTTTCAGGTTCATGTAGAAGGCAGACTTCACAGGAGGCTCCTTTTCAGCCTGTCAGGATTGCAGGATACATGGAGATGGGTAGAGACTCACAGTGGTATCTTGATCTAGACCCCGTTCTCCTAGCTCTTGGATCTTGGAGGCTTTGGTTGTATGGAGGTTCCCCTATTAGATCCTTGCAGTGGGATCTAGGGGAATGAGAGTGGATAGATGAAGGGCACCGAGAGAAGAGCATCCCCTTCTTTCGTTACACGGGTAGAAATGCCAGGAGATTCCAACTCAGTTGTAGAGGTTGGAGGCCCTCTAGAGCTCCTCATTGGGATACTTTTCAGATTTCTGCAGAGATGCAGTGAAACTTTTGGAGGAGACTTGGGAAATCCCTTAGGAATAGGAAAATCATGTTATTCATTTGGCTTTCTATTCATGGAGAGATTGCAGTGACCTGTGGAGATCTAGGTTCGGGGCTGACCCTACATGTCCTCGATGCCACTCAGCGGTTGAGTCAGTGCAGCACTGCCTTTGGGAGTGCACACAGGCGAGGACGATTTGGAAGGGTGTTGCTAGGATACTTTGCATTTTTCATAGAGCACCCTTCTTCTTGACCTGGGGATCAGTTGCTTGGTTGTCACTCACTGGTCCACATGCTTTCTTCGAGGGACATGACACGAACACAATTTTCTTTGTTCGACGACACCTTGTAGAGTCATGCTCCCTTCGGGATGTTCCGTTTACTCCATTCAGAGCTCCCCACGCTTCTGTAGACACATCTTGGGAGATTCTGGCTAGTATCACAGCATGGCATATTTGGAGAGCCAGATGTACAGAGGCTTTGGAGGACTCCCAAGTTCACCCTTCTCAAAATATGGCCAGTATCTGGGCAGATACTATACACACTTTGATGGCCATTTGGGCGAACATACAGGGAACCTCCAGGACTGCTACTGCTAGGAGGGTTGCTTTTCTCAGAGTCTGGAGGGATTCTCCTTTCTTCTCTGACTCTCCTTCAGGGATGAGGTGGCATTTTCAGCCGCCACCTGGGTTTATTGTTTGCTCATTCTGAGCTGTTTTTTTTCTCATGCTTGACATGATGTACTCCCGCACTGGAGCTTGCTCTGCGGTTTTTATTCATACTTAATGCAGTACTTTTCTTGCAAAAAGGTATGCAAGATGACACAAGTATTTCAATAGGGCAGGTGGAGGTAAATGTTTTGTTTGTGGCAAAAGAGGACATTTTGCAAATAAATGTCCCCAAAAGTCAAGCACAAAGCAAGAAAAGCAAATTGAAAGTTTTTTCTCCATTGCTCACCAGCCTGAAGCATGGGAGATAGTTTCAAAAGCAAGTTCAGATGACTCTGTGTATGAAATATCCGAATCAGACACATCAAAATGCTTATCTTGTGTTGATTTCCACGAACTATTTACTAGTGAAGATGAAGATCAATTTATGTATGCAGCTATGGAGATGCCTGAAGAAATAGAGGAAGAAAGAAGAGCAGCCATCAAGACCTCCCAGGTATTTTCAGCAAAGAGGAAGAGGAAGAGGGAGAGGCAGAGGAAAAATGCCATCATTTTTCCATTATTCTTATAAAGATAAAGGCAAAGATCCTCTCCAGAATCCTCCATCTATTCATGGTCCTTCATTTTTTCATCGAGGACAAGAAGCCCATCCGTCAGCATCTCCGACACCTTCTCATTATGACAAATTGGAAGCACTCCTCAACTCTACTCATCCTCTAGATAATGAGGCTCAAGCAATGTTTGCAAAACCACAAGCAGAACAGCACAAAGCAGAGCAACCACAATAGCAAAGGGTGGCAAGAGATCTACCACATGAAGCCTCAATAGCAAATCAAATTAGTGTGCTATCAACAGCATTTAACTCATTGTCCAAGCATGTGGTAGAAGTTGAGAAACAGATGAAAGGGGTAAGTGTGCAGATTACGCAGTTTGAAGGCAGATTAGAGTTAATTTCAAAAGATATCCAGAAACCAGAAAAGCCAACTCTAAGCTTACTTCTGGGGATTTGTTAAAAGACATGATGAAGACTGACAGGACAATGGGGGAAAAAATACTATGGGAATAAAAATCAAGATGCACCCTCCTGGGTATGAACCATATGAGTTGGCAGCATTCGTAGACTTAGGAGCAGAATCAAATCTTTGCAAATACAATGCCATTCCTGAAATTGTTTGGAACAAAGTTCCAAAGAACAAAGTTTTAAAGGGCAGAACTGCAGGAGGTGGTACCATATAATCTTATCTGATTTCAAGAAAATTCCCAATCAGCATCATGGGCCAAAATGCAGAAATTGATTGGTACCAGATGGATTCCCAAGGTTATGATGTGTTACTAGGTATGAATTTCCTCTCCAAACATGTTCCGGTATGTTTTCCTCTTTCTTGGCTAGCATTGCATATGAATGGAAGGTTTGTGATAGTCCCATGCAAAGAAGAAACAACTTACCAAATCAAACCAATAGACAACTTAGAACAAGTTGCTATGGTCCAAGAACACAAAGAAGCCATCATAGTGCAAGACCGCACCTTTACAGAAGAAAGAGAAGACTCAGAAGCAGCTCAGCAAGCATTTCAAGATGCACAAGCACTGGACGAATATTCCAAAGAAGATCTCATCCGCATTATTCAACAATGGGATGAGAAAAAAGATGTAGCAAAAAGACAACAAACCGCCTTCTTAGCTGCAGCAGCAAGAGCGATACAGAAGAAAGAACATCCTTACCAAACAAATCAGCAAGACACTTCAATGGTAAGAGCCTCTAGCAACTATGAGTTCTTTCCAATTGATGAAGAATTCCAGGTGTAGAGTTAGGACGGCTCAGTCCCCTTTTTCAGCTCTTCTGACTCCTAGACCTGACCCCAGGATGGTTGACAGAGATCTGCCCGTTGAGTTTTGGTCCTATTTGGCTCGAGGGGTTTCCACAGACTCCCTTACTAGATTGGAACTTCTCCCGGTATTTTGTCGACGGTCAAAGGAGGTAGAGGAGTACTTGGGATCTGTTACTCTATCCAGAGAGGGGCACATTCTTCATTTCTCCACAGGCAGCTTTCGTTCTCGGGGGAGCGAAAGCTGGTCAGCTGAGCTACTTGACTGCGAGATTGATAGACAGCTTTTGAGTATGACTCAGTTTTCATCGGTTCATCGTATTGTCGGCTCGCAGATTCACTCTTGCCCTAGGACTCTTCGACCTGGCTTCGGTGGCAGGGCCTTTCTGTTTCTGTTCTTTGAGGTTCAGGGAGACCTTGATTTGCCCAGGAGTGCTGGTTGGTTTGACTTTCAGCTTCTCAGTTCGCGTTAGAGTATTATTCCCTTGGATGGAGCCATTTTGCATGAGTTGGGGCAGATTTGGAGTTTAATCAGAGACTGACTTTGGATTGTGCCGTCAGAGAGAGTCATTTGTGCCGCTGCCACTGGCACCCCCTCACTTCCATCCGATGTCTAGGCTGTCCATCATTTCTTGGAATGTGAGAGGATTGAACGGCCGCAGATTTATTTCAGATGCAGATGATCGTAGATCGGGAGTTCCTAGATTGCAGTTGCTTAGGGACTCCCTTCGGTTTATTTCCTCAGGGTCCCCTCCAGACATTGTGCTTATCCAGGAGCATAAGCTCTCCCAGGACAGGATTGACAGATGCAGATCCTTACTCAGGGGACAGAGTCGGACATATTGGAGCCCAGCGGATGGTACGAGGGGAGGAGTCTGCATTTCAGTTTCAGCCAGGTGGGCACCAGAGATCACCCAAGAGGGTACACTAGTGGAGAGCAGGGCATGCTATGTTATTCTTCAGATTGAGAGCACAGCAGTTGGTGTTCTCAATGTGTACGCTCCCACGGATCCAGCCCGCAGACGTGCATTTTGGAGACAGCTCAGAGAGTCCCTTCCTCAGACACCTGGATTGTTGGAGGAGATTTCAACATGGTTGAATTCTCTGAAGACAAGTTGGGCTAGACAGAGGGTGGACTTTCTGATAGGGAGAGAGTGGAGTGGGACAGTTTTGTTTTGCATGTTGGACTTCATGATGCAGCTCGATTGGACGACTTTCGTCACTTGGCTGATAGTCTCCAGTTCTCTTGGTCTGGGGTTTTCCATGGCTCTCTCTCTTTGGCTAGGCTGGACAGGTTTTATATTGGCCATTGGGGCCAGGCCAAAGGAGGACAGATTGGGATCCGCCCGGGTTTTGTTTTATCTGACCATGCTCCAGTCCTATTACAGATTCTCCCCACCTCTCGATTGGAGAGCACAGGCTTTGTGAGAGTTCCGGACTTTGTTTTTCAGGACACAGAGTTCGTGGAACGGTTGAGAGAGGTTTGGTTGACAGAGGACACTCCTGAGGATCAGGGCTGGTTGATGTGGGTAGAGGAGGCTTTGGCCAGAGTCAGCATGGCTTGCCAGTTGAGGGCAAAAGAGGAGAAGGAAAAGCTCAGAATCAGAGATTGGAACGCAAGAGCGGAGGTATCCAGACTTCAGAGATTGATTCAGAGCTTTCCTCATTCTCTTTTCATCAGAGGGCAGCTTTCAGAGGCTCAGGAGAGACTAGAGGAGATTCAGGGCAGGAGGGCCCAGTTCAGGTTTTACTCCCAGCAGACCTTCTGGATCCAGAAGGGGGATAGATGCTCTAGAGAGTTCTTCAGGGCAGTGGGTCAGAGATACTCTTCGGATAGTCTTCGTAGACTTGTGGATGAGGCCGGGTCTCTTCAGACCCGGATCCTCATCGTCTTGTTGATTTCTATTCCACTCTTTACACCACCGATCCAGTCACCGAGGAGATGATCAGAGCTAGAGATGAGATTTGGAGTCATGTCCCCCAGATGGTCTCAGACAGGATGAGTCAGGTTTTGGATAGCCCGCTATCACTTCTGGAGATCACAGATGCGTTACATGAGCTGCCCAGAGACAGATGCCCGGGGGAGGATGGTCTTTTGCCACTTTTTAGAGCTCTCTGGGATACGATCGGACCTCGTCTACTTTCGGCCTTTTCAGAGGCTCTCGATACAGGATCTTTGGGTGAGGCATTATGCACAGGTATGATTTGTCTCATCCCGAAAGGGGGAGACAAGACAGTCCTACGTAATTGGAGTCCCGTTACTCTTTTAGGGACAGCCTACAAGATCCTAGCGAAGACCTTGGCCCTTCGTTTAAAGCCTATGCTGCCAGATATCATCAGAGCTACTCAGACTGGATTTGTCCAAGATAGGAGTATCTTGGATAATATCTTCACTTTTTGGGAGGCCACTCATTGGGCGAAGGAGAGTCAGCAGGAGATTGCAGTTCTCCTTCTTGATTTTGAGAAGGCCTATGACAGGGTGGACTGGGGTTTCTTGGAGGGCACTATGAGGAGGCTAGGCTTTAGTGACAGATGGATTTTATGGGTCTCCTCACTTTACTCTCACTCTTCTAGCAGGATGGTGGTCTGTGGAGGCAGAGGACCGGCTTTTCAGCTATCCAGATCAGTACAACAGGGATGCCTGCTTGCACCTTACCTTTTCCTTTTCGTAGCGGAGGCTATGGGATACTTTATGCAGGCTACCAGTCATGGCACTTTGGGCCTTCATCTGCCTATCCGTCAGGAGCAGGAGCTTCTGGACACTGAGTTTGCTGATGATACGGCATTGACAGTCAGAGGAGATGCATATAGTCTTGCTACTGCTGCGGATGCAATTGACAAGTTTTGCCTAGCCTCAGGGGGACTTGTCAATTGGAACAAATCAAAAGGCATCTGGACTGGAGCTCAATAGGATACCCCAGCATGGGGAGGAGACAAAGGCTTTGTATGGATACCCAGAGGCACCTCCACGAGATATCTTGGCTTCCAGGTTGGCATTGAGGTGTCCCCGACGCAACAGTTTGCCCCAGTTCTTGAGAGTATCCGAAGAAAGCTAGCCTACTGGAGTACGGCTAGACTCTCTTTGGCCGGAAGAGCACTGGTACTCAACCAGGTTCTACTAGCGACTATGTGGTATGTTGCGTCATGTTGGTGCTTTCATGCTGACTCGATTCGTCAGGTGAGGAGATTGCTACGGAACTTTCTGTGGAGTGGTGGTGATGGTTCTGAGGACACTAGGGCCAGAGTTTCATGGGATACTATCACTTTACCTTTCTCGCAGGGAGGACTTGCAGGGAGGACTTGGGGTTCTTGATCCAGAGATGCAGAGCAGAGCCCTTTTAGTCAAACTTCTTGTTAGAGGTTTGACTCCAAGAGATCAGCTGTGGAAGCAGTTCCTACTGCATGGGATTTACCAGTGTACCCCCAGAGCAGCAGGTCAGTGGGCAGGTAGAGTCAGTTGGATCTTCCCGACGGACTAGCATTCTCAGCCTTCCTCACCACTTGTGAAAAGGCTTGTTCAGATTTGGGATCACTTTCGATAGCACCTCATCAGAGCAGTTCCCTCCTCCAGAGAGGAAATTGCCCGACAGCCACTTTACCATAACCCCCTAGTTCGGTACCAGGGATCTTCCCTTGGTACAGAACTCAGGACTCCCTTGGCCAGATGGCATGCTCAGGGGGTTGTGACAGTCAGAGATTGGTTCAGGGAAGGTGTGGAGATGTCAGAGGAGGAGATCAGAGATAGACATGGGCCACTTTGACAGATTGCTGCCACCAGATTACTGATCATGAGAGCTATTCCTCAAGAGTGGAGGGATGCACTTACAGATCCAGCCCATGTTGATCCTGTTTCTACTTGGTCAGGTTGTTTTAGCGAGGCTGGCCTATGTATTGGAGTTCGCTTATGACCGGCACCGTTTATTTATTTTGAGACGGACTCCTCTCACAGATTGTATCCCACTCAGCCCCTGGATCGTCAGGAGCTTCTTTGGCAGAGAGTCAGGGTCATTGGCTGCCTGGGTAAGGAATGGGCCACAGATCCTTCCAGGTTGACCCTTGCAGAGGATATTAGATGGAGACTTTGGATCTTTCAGGGTCGTCCTCTTGCGGAGCTTGCAGGTGAGTGGGCATGGCCTGCTCCGGTGGCAGGCGGTCGTCCTCTTTCGTTCTTCCAGTACTCGACGAGGGCAGGTTACAGGCTTCAGCGGAGAGACTCTCATCACATTCCTTCTGCCTCCCAGCATTGGCACACACAGGGACTTACTGCAGAGCTCTTGCTGAGCTACTGGACTCACTTTTGGGGCATCAGTAGAGCCAGGAAAGTCTCCTACTTTCTTTGGCTCACTATACATAGGGGTATACCTGTGGGTACTTGGCTCCAGCAGATGGGTAGACCCTCCTTGTGTATGCGTTGTCAGATTGCAGAGGAATCTAGCAAGCATTGTTTATGGAGCTGCACCAGCTCTACAGTGGTATGGACAGGTATCTTTAGGTTATTCTCATATGTTACTTCTGAGTCCTTTCTGATGACGTGGGGAGCTGCTCTTTGGGGGGAGGATCTGGAGCCTTTACTCTCTTTGAGGCAGAGCCAGGAGACCTGGGTTTCTTCATGCAGCGTCGCCAAAGACGGGGTCCCATAGAGGCCAGCATCATGGAGCCGCAGGATTTACTTTTGCTACCGATACCAGCACAGGATTCCATGCCTATTTCAGCTGTAGGGTCAGCCTGGGAGGTGATTTCCAGCATTACCCTATGGCGGATATGGTGTTCGCGATGTTCTTTTGTCCTTGGGGACCATTTATGCACGGAGACTGACACTCTCGCTTCCATTTGGGCAGAGATTATTTTCACTCTTAGGAGTCAGTGGAAGCGGTGTACATGCACCTCTTTGGCAGCTCGTGGGAGACTTATATCCTTCATGAGGACATGGGACTGCTCTTTATTTTTCATTTGACCCCTTTTGGGATGTCGTGGCATTTTAGACCACCTCCATGGCTTTTTTACATTGTTGAGGCTAGGGATAGAGTACTTTCTCTCCCACCTATTGTATGATTCGTTTTGAATGGAATATATCACTCTTATTTTTAAAAAAAGCAAAATGGAAAGAAAAATGAAAGAACAAGTGCTAGGCAATGATAACCAAAATACTCACATGTAGATAGCTTGATGTTGACTGATATCAAAAGACTCAAGACAAGTACAACACTATAAAGTGTGACACTAGACTCTAGAAAGCCATAGTGTATATGGGATAACTCCCAATATGACACGTGGCATGTCTAGGACTCACTAGACTATAAAACACCCCCTAGACACCTAGTACACTTTTTTTTTTTTTTTCAAGAAAGAGACTTCTACTAAGTAAGAGAAAAAGCCCGCGAGAGCAAGCTCAAAGCGGAATACATCATGAAATCATGAGGATAAATAAAACCCCCTCAAAGTGAGGTGGAAAACAACCAAGGCTGAGGCTGAAAGTGCCACCTCAATCCTGTAGGAGTCTCAGAGAAGAAAGGAGAATCTTTCCATTCCCTGAAGAAAGAAGCCCGCCTAGCTGAGGCTGCACAGGAGTCTCCCTGCATACTCATCCATACGGCCATCAAAGTCTGTACGGTGTCTATCCAGATACTAGCCAATGTATGCAAGGGATGAACCTGAGTACCCTCCAAAGCCTCTGTGCATCTGGCTCCCCAAATATGCCAGGATGCTATGCTCGCTAGAATCTCCCACGAAGTATCCACAGAGGCATGTACAGCTGTAAAAGGAAGGTGTGGTACCACATCCAACGAACAGGACTCAATCTGATGACGTCGAACCGAAATGGCCCGAGAGGAGTTAAGTCTCTCATAGAATACCTGAGGCCCTATAAGAGAAAGCCAAGCCACTGAGCCCCATGTCATAAAGAATGGGGAGTGGGCAAAGTGACTGAAAATCCTGGCTACCCCCATCCAAATCATCCCCGCCTGTCTGCAATCCCATAAGCAATGTTGAATAGTCTCCGAAGCAGAGAGGCAACGAGGGCAAGTAGGGTCAGCTCTGAACCTGGATCTCCAAAGGTTCACTGCAATCCCACCATGGATAGAGAGCCAAAAGAGAGTGATCTTTCTATTCCTGTGGGATTTCAAGATTCTCCTCTAGAAGCACCTCTGTAGATCCGCAGTGATATCAAATGTCTCCCAATGAGGAACTCTGGAAGGTCTCCAACCCCTACTACTGAGCTGAGATCTCCTGGCATTACTGACTGTAGGCCATCTTCTAGTGGTTCTAGTGATGCCCTATAGGCCATGGCATGTGCCTTGTAGGCATAAATATAGGCACTTATAGTTTTAGTGCCTTTTAGGCCACATAGGACACTTAGTCCTATGTGACACCTAGGACACTTAGTCCTAGGTCTAGGTACAAGTACTTTGTACTCTTTCTTTTCTACTACTCCAGTTGACGTGACGGCTGATTCTCATCGACTCTTTGTACCTTGTATTCTCTCTTTTGCTTATCGATCCTACAGTGGTATTAGAGCCACGTTTAGACTCATCTCCTGCTCTCAGCCTACCTACTCCTCCATTCGTACAGTCTGTACGACTGTACGGACGCCCGTACACACAACCCGCACAAGTACGTACAGCTGTTCCGTACTTTTGTACATGCATTCCGTACAACGTACCTACTTCTGTACGTACCTGCGTTGTATTTGCGCCGTACACCGTACCTACATTGTACAACATACTTCACACGTATATGTATCCGTACTGCTGTCGTATACTTTCCGTACACCGTACACAATGCTCCGTACAGCAAACGTCTCTGCTCCGTACAGTGATCCGTACAGCAGACGTAACTGCTCCCTACTGCGCACCGTACTACGTTTTGTACTTGCACCGTATATTGGATTTCGTACACTGTGCTTCGTACAGTTGTACTTGCATTCCGTACAGCACCGTACATTGGACACTTGTACTGCCCGTACACATCAGCACTCCATACAGATCGTACTGTTCTCGGGAGTTCCGTACAGTTTGACACGTGCAAAGCTATCATCAAGTTTCATACTTATTCGGGCATTGGCTGTGAACTTGCGTTGGGATTTTTGCAGGACATTTGTAAAATTTTGGGGCTTTCAGTACCTTTCATCTCCTCTAGTTGCAACTTCTTGCAAGAACACTAGAGATTTGGGCTTTGGTCTGCAATTTCTTTTCGACTGCAGTACATTGAGTCACTTTTGCAAGACATTGAGTCAGATTCTCATACATTGGGTCACATTTGCAAAAATCTCAGCAAAATTTGGGGCTTTTCTGCATTTGTCCTCTTTTTGGCCTATTTGTCCTCATTAAATTTGGGGCTTTTGCCAGATTTGTTGTTTTTGCAGTGAACATTGCCTGACACAGTCACATTTGGGTCAGATCTGCATTTGCCCTTTGATTTGGGTTGGAAATTTGCAGAATATTTATTTGCAGATATTTGCTGTCATTTTTGGACAGCCAGCTCTTTGCAGTGATAGCCGTGAGGCTTTTGGGTTTTCAGGTCTTTTTCAGGGTATCCCATTTGCAATGGCTGGCAACAATCAAGATCTATTTGGCGTTCTTCGTGAAGATGATAAGTTGGATGGCACCAACTATCCGATGTGGTCTTATCTCATGAAACATATTCTTGTTGCAAAGCATTTGTGGAATATTATTTCTGAGGTTGATCTGAGGCCAGCCAATGCTACAGTGGTTGCCTCTACTGTTGGTCCCTCTACAGGGAGTACTCCTGATGCCTTATCTTCTAGCACTCCTGCTACTGCTCCCCCAACTCAAGAACAGTCAAGATGGGATGCAAGAGATGCAAATGCACATTCATGTATTGCTTTATCATGCAAGAGAATCATTATTCCACACATTCAGTCTTGCAGGACAGCAAAGGATGCTTGGGACAAATTGGCTTCTCTCTATCAGATTCGCAATGAGGCACGTGTTGCATATTTGAGAAGGCAATTACAGGAAGTCAGTATGAATGAAGGTGATTCTATGGATGCATACCTGACAAAGGTCAAGGACCTCATGGAACAACTTGCCAACATTGATGAGGTGGTGCCAAATTCACAGCTTGTCAGTACCACACTGAATGGACTGCTAGATACATATCAAGGGTTTGCTACAACCCTTCGATTAGTGGCCATGGGTAATCCAGACCACTATTCTTTTGATCAGCTAGTTACTTTGCTTTTGCAGGAAGAGCAAAGTCGTGCTAATAGACAAGCCATTATTCCTGATCATGCATTTGCTTCACAGCAAACAGGAAGAGGCAAGGCTTCCAAGCCTATTGGCAAGCCTAAATCTGCGCATAGCATCTGCAATTCCTCCCATGCATCTAAAAATACAGCAAATAAGTCAAAGAAGAAAAGATGCAACTATTGTCGCAAGCGTGGACATGACATTTCAGAATGCAGGAAGCGCATTGCTTCGGAGAAGAAGGGGATGCTCTTCTCTCGATGCCTAATGGGAACTCCCCCGTAGAGCCAAAGCCTCCAAGACCCAGTGGAGAGTAGCCGGGGGTCTGGGTCGAGGAACCACTCTGAATGTGATCCCTACACCAAAAGACCTACAACCCTGATAGGCTGAAAAGCAAACTCAAGCAAGATGTCCTCTGTGGACCTAAGCAATCTGCCACCATCCTGCACACTAAAAACTAAAGCATCCTCCTGTGCATCTCGAAAGGCCAAAACCTGAAGCAGAACACCGCCTCTCGTAAAAGTACCTGCCCAAGTGGAGCAAGTGAGTGGCATATCATCTGTGTCTACCCAATCCTCTGGAAGGGCTGCCTCAATCTGCAAGATTCTCCCTGCACTCCCTCTGAGATGTCCTATCACAACTGAGATTCGGTCTCCTCTGGAAGCCTGTGGAAAGCTTTCCAAGACCCCAAAGATGATGCAGGTCCCCTCTCCCACCTAGACCACTGCTTGTAGAGTGAGGCACCAAGTGGTCTGCCATGATCATCTAAAATACTGTCATTCCACATGATCGGTTGCCTATCAATCTCTTCACGAGAGGAAGGAGGAATCCTCCAAAGAGTGCTTCAGAAACTGGCCCATGCTTTCAGAATGGCAACCATGAGAGGGGACGAAGGTGATCTAAGGTGTGTTGTGGTGAAGATCCACCTAATACTGCTCATCCAGTCTCCTCCTGAAGAAGGTGTGCACCTCTATATGCTTCTAATAAGAAAGGCCTTCCACGGTTCCTGCCCTGGCATAAGTCCCCGCACCACCATCTTGCATAGTAAAGCTTTGCATTGTAAATCTGGATCAATAATATTGAGACCCCCTTCCTGTGTAGGGAGGATGAGGGTCTCCCAAGCCACCCTGGCTAAGGCATCTGCTGTGCCATCAAGTCCACTCCAAAGAAAATTTCTGATCGGTCTCCTGAGCTGAGTGATGCATTCCCTAGAACGGCACCAGCATGAACAAACAAACCAGGCCGTGGCCAAGAGGACGTGGTTGACCACCACAACTCTAGAGGCAAGATCTAGCTTGGCTGAGCTCCAAAAAAGGAGCTTCCTCTTGATGCTCTCCAACATGGGAGCAAACTGCTGCGTGGAAGAAATATCCAAGCCGACTTGGCAGCCCAAATACCTGACAGGCACACCCCTCTGAACCCAAGTGAATCCTATGTCAAGCCCCCAAACTGGAGTGTCCTCATCACTGATCCAAAAGCCATTGGATTTATGCCAATTTATTTGTGCCCCCGCCGCCAAGCAAAATAAATCCAATGCTGTCCTGAAAGAAGTGAGCGTCTGTGGAGTGGCATCCAAGTAAACTACTGTGTCATCTACCAACTCACTGTCAAGTAGCTCCTCTTCCCTTCTGATGGGAAGTCTCAGCCCAAAGATGTTAGCTTGAGATCCAACATAGATACTCATAGCTTCGGCCACGAACAAAAAAAGAAAAGGAGCAAGGGGGCATCCCTGACGGATTGATCTAGAAATCTGAAATCTCTCACCCCTTACCCCACCATGGCTGTGGGCTGATCTGTACAAAGAGGAAACACCTCTGATCCAAGCATCAGTAAAGCCAAAACCTAGAAGGGTGCCCTCCAAAAAACCCCAATCTACTATGTCATAAGCTTTCTAAAAATCCAAAAGTAGAATGGCTTGGTTTGTGGCTGCTCTACATGGCCCACTCAGAAGCTTCCCCGAAAGAGAAAATGTTATAAAAAATGCTTCTGCCATGCACAAATCCCGTCTGAGTGTCATGAATAAGATCTGGGAGAAGGGGCTGCAATCGGAGGCAACCTCCTTTTGGGATAAGGTGGATGAGACCCTCTGTAAGCGACCCGGGCATCTCGCCAGAGTCCCAAATGCCCTGCAGGGCTGAAGTAATGTAGTCTCCAATCATATCCCAAAATGCAATGAAAAAAGAAGGGGTAAGGCCATCCGAACCTGGGCACTCGCCCTTGTGAAGGGCTGGAAGTGCAGTCCTGAACTCTGTGTTGGTGAAAGGTGCATCAAGCAAAACATGCATATCCGGTTTCACCAACTTAGGGATGCTCTGCGAAATAACCTGTCTAGCATCCTCTCTATCCCGTGTCTCAGGATCAGCAGTAAGAAGGGCGGCATAAAAATCTGAAGCTATGCGAAAGACATCATCTGGATTTGTCTGTAAAACCCCATGTGAGTCAATAAGGTGGGATACACTCTCTCTACTATGTCTAGGGCCAAGAGTAGAGAAAAAGTGTTTATTGACTCTGCCACCCATTTGTATCCAGAAGGACTCCCGTGCATGAAAGGCATACTCTGCTCTCTGATCAAGCGCAATGTCTGCCGATGAGCCCTTGCTGCAACAAGGCGCTCCTGAATCCAAGCATCTGAAGGCCGTTTTTGCTCTTCCCTCTGCAAAGTTGCCAATTGCTGGTGAATACCAATCTCACGTCTGAGAATATCTCATCTCCTAGTACTAGCAACCGAGTGGTAAAAGTCACTAATACCAGAATGGGCAGCAGCTACATGTGATGGAGATGGATGCCCACCCTGGACATGAGAAACCCATATCTGCAAGGCTGCGTAAGTAAGGTCCTCCTTTGTATACAAGGCATTTGGAATCCTGATGCTGGCAGACCGGCCTCTCAAGTGAGGCTCTGAGATAGCTAGCACAACCGAAAAGTGGTCTGAAGTGGAAACCCCAACAACAACGCATACCGATCCACCTCTGTCTAGTGCCCAATCATCTACATAGAATCTGTCAATGTGTGCATGAATAGGCATTTGCTGCTTCCTGTTCGACCAAGAGAACAGGAGGGATTGTGGCTGAATAAGAAAGGCATCGTCCAACCAAGTATCTCTACCACAGTAGTGAAAAAGGAAGGCATCCCAAGCTGCTCTCTCCAAAGAGTGAAGTCCTCCTTCTCTACCCCCTTTTTTGTCTGACAGTAACTCAAACATGTTGAAGTCACCTCCAATCACCCATGAATCTGCAATGGGAGCCCAGGAGAGCAAATCCTTCCACATAATGACACGTTCTCCTCTAATGTTGGAGGCATATAGGTTGAGGAAACCAACCTTACGTCCTCCAATCAAAATAATAATCCACTGAGCCCTAGAGGGGATAATGACTCCGTGTCCAACAACTAAGGGGAGAACGGACTGTGAAATTGAAATAGAAGTGCCTCCCCTAGTGCCCAAGGCAGGCGACCAAAACGTATGGCCAGAAAGCAACTTGCCAAACTTGGCACAATCCCTAGAATCCAGTTTGTGCTCCTGAATAAATAAGATATCAATGGAACCCCCAGTAACACCTGGATGAAGCTGATCCCGGATCAACTGTCTACGGCGGCGATGTGGGACGCCACCTAGGCCCTGTATGTTCCAACTAATAATCCTCATCGACGGGAGGATGTAGAGTGGAACACCTTACCAGACCTAGTGGCGGAAACAAACCCCTCAACAGGGGAAGACCTCCTGCTCGAGAAGCGAGGAATGGAACCAAGTGGCGGAAAATCAACAGGGGAAAGAACCCTGCCAACTGAAGAAGAAGCCCTGTCAACAGGAAACCCAATCACTAGCTCACCAAAAGCAGAGGGCACAAACTCCTCCTTTGGAAAATCTGAAGCATCTACCAGGGCTGAAAATGAGTTCCTGTGAAGCAAGCCAGACACCGGAGTGCGAAGGATCCCTTCTGAGGGAAGAGGATCAAAAGTGTAAACCATCCCCTTCCCCCTATCCAAGGGAGGAAGTGAGGACTGCGCTCTCGATCCTGTGTCTGCCCAGCCGCGGAGACCTCTACTGCCTCAAGGAGAGTGTCTGGTACCGCTGGTTCTAGGGGAGAAGCTGCAACCGGGGAGGAGGTCGAAGCTTCAGCGTCTCGGACGGTGTGAGGTGAGATTGGAGGGACAGCCCGAGGTGAAGGAGAGTCCGCAAGTGTATCCTCGTGAACTGAAGGAGGGATCTGCACACGAACCGGAACCCACTTGAATGCGTCGGGTGCCCCTGAGGTAGAAGGTCGTGAGGTAACTGAGGTAGAAGGTGGAGGTATCAAAGGAGCGCTCAGTGGAGGAGCACTCTGGCGAGTAGGAGCTAAACCACCATCCTGAGGAGGACTGCCATGTGGAGGTCGAGGAGCAGGTGCTGGACTTGTACCACCCCCTTGTCGAGGCCGAGGAGCAGGTGCTGGATCTATACCACCACCATCCTGAGGAGGATCGCCATGCGAAGGTTGAGGAGTAGGTGCTGGACCTGTACCACCCCCCTGTCAAGGCCGAGGAGCAGGTGCTGGACCTATACCACCCCCTATCGAGGCCGTGGGGCGGTAGCTATACCAGAGGGCTTCTTGGGCCTTTTCTTCTTCCTGGGGCAATCCCTGGCAAAGTGTCCAATGGTCTTGCATATCCTGCACTGGTCCTGCCTGCGTGTAATCTCTACTCTCTAGCGAAAAAAGGAACCATTTGGGCGCTGGATCATAACATGGTCCATCGTGAGGTTAGGATCCTTACAGAGGACCCTAACTCTAGGTACCCCATCAGCCTTGGTTGCCTCTGCTGTAGTCAATGGCAACCTAGGGAGGGGTGGGATCTCAGCAACCGCGCCAAAATGCTCCGCAATAACAGAAAGAATTTGAGGTAAACCTAGGGAAGCCCGTGAAATCTGATGAAGAGCAAAAAGATTTCCTTATTTGCCTCCACTGGGTCAAAACCAATATCAAAGGCGTCAAAGAAGATCTTCCTGTGTCCCAGGTGTAAAAACTCAGCTTTGAGCACAGTGCTCGTAGCCTCTGGAGTGTCAAAAACAACCTGGGGAAAACCTCGTCCCAAAAGACGAACATCTAACAATCGTGGAGTGAGGTCTGGGGGGAGAGCCGCAAGCATCCAGTCTCTGGCTTGGGATCTGGAAGGGTGAGACCCGAAGATGCGTGCTAGCAACGTGGTAGAGCATTCAATCTCTACGTCCTTCTTGAGCTGCTGCAACTCGTCTTTAGAAAAAGTAATAGTTTTCGCGACTGGTGGAGTAGGATTGGCTGACGGAATATCCATCGCTAATCGAGGTGAGGAGGCCGACTCTGACATTTTTGGGGCTCCTTCTGCTCCAAAAAACGCTGCGGGAGAAGTAAGAGGGGGGAGACAGGAAGAAGGAAAAAAGGCAGGGGTAGGGAGCAGGGTAGGAGGAGGGCTGAGGCAGAAGCGGAGCGAGGGAGCAGGGTAGAGTGAGCGGGGGAGCGAGGAAGGGGAAGCGGGCTGAGAGGGGAGGGGGCAGCTGAGCGGGAGAGGGAAGAAGGAGGTAGAGGAGAGGGAAGTAGAGACGGGGGGGTAGAGGCGGGGGGGTAGAGGCGGGGGTAGGGAGTGGGTAGAGGGAAGGGGTGTAGAGGCGGGGGGAGGGGTAGAGGCGGGGGGAAGGGGTAGAGGCGGGGGGAAGGGGTAGAGGCGGGGGAGGGTGTAGAGGCGGGGGGAAGGGGTAGAGGCGGAAGAAGGGTAGGGGGAGGGAGGAGGCGAGGGGAAGGGTAGAGGCGGGGGAGAGGGGAGCGGGGTAGAGGGAGCGGGGGAGTAGGGATGAGGGAGCGGGGGAGCAGGGCACTTCACCAAAGTTTGTTGTAGTCACGTGAAGGAGTCCCCGCAATGTAATGTCAAGAGCTCACATCAAGTGACGGGCAGAGAAGATAGAGGCAGCGTGGACAATAGCTCCAAGAGAATATGCGGGCATGAACTTGCGGGCACCAGCTCCAAGAGAATGTCGGGCAGAAGGAGCAAATGACGGGCTGGAGCAGAGGTCAACGATGAAGAGGATGGACAGCTCCACGTTGAGCTGGTTGCATCATGCTTGGGCTGTCAAATCATTGAGCTCTAGAACAAAATTCGCGCGCAGAAACAAATTTCGTCACTTCTTGCAAAGGCTGTAACTTTTCACAAAAAAGTCGGATTGCAATGATGTAAAAACGAAATTTGTAGTACTCAAGGTACTCTACAACTTTTCTGAAGACACAAAGCTGTGATTCTGCTTCTAGTTCTGGATAGAAGCGTCACATCGTCCGCAGGTCACAGAAAGATGTAGCTAAGGAAGGAGAAGAGAGGTGGCAGATCATGGCGTGGAGAAGAGAGCTCAAGGAAGGAGAGAAGAGGGCAGCCTTCCAAGGAGGAGGAGTTAGAGTAGCTTCATTGGCCTCCCTCACCTCAACCTCTTGGAAGGGAAAGGGAAAGAGAGAGCAGGGCTAGGAACATGGCTCTGATACCATATGAAGAGATCTAGTAGCTAGCTAGGAACGGAATGGAAATGTGGAAAGCAAAATGGAAAGGAAAATGAAAGAATAAGTGCTAGGCAATGATAACCAAAATACTCACGTGTAGATAGCTTAATGTTGACTGATATCAAAAGACTTAAGACAAGTACAATACTATATAGTGTGACACTAGACTCTAGAAAGCCATAGTGTATATGGGATAACTCCCAATATGACATGTGGCATGTCTAGGACTCACTAAACTATAAAACATCCCCTAGACACCTAGTACACTCATTTTACACTCACTTTGGCTTCATATTCCAACATACCGTACAAAGGAATGCTCAAGCAAGCACAAAGAGGAAAAACGAGAATTTGCCCAAGTACTACCTCCACATCTCAACCATTTCAAGAAGACACCCAGCCATCCTTTCCGAGGTCTTGGATGGAAGTAGTAGTGGGGAATTTTTCTTTGGATAATACTCCTATGCACCAAGCAGTGGGAGCAGAAGAACCGAACAACTCCACATCAACAAACATACCTCAGGTTGACCATGCCAAGGATTTGGAGGTATCTTAACATTGGGACAGAGGACCAACCATGACATCTCAAGGTAGCTAGATGGGTTTGGGAGCATGATTATCTCCTTGCTACATTGTCTGACTTTTTTCAAGAGTATGTCGATGTCTTTGTCTGGTCCTATAAGGATTTAAAGGGAGTACCCACTGAGTTCATGGAACATCGCATCGATCTGTATCCGGAAGTAGGCCCGATGATCAGGGGACCACATCGCATGAATCCTAACTATGGCAAGGCTATCCATATGGATATTGAAAAGATGGAGCAAGGGGGGTTGATCTACCCTGTTGAGGGCTCTGAATGGCTCAGTGGCATTGTAGTGGTGCCCAAAAGAGAGACTGGCAAACTCCGTGTTTGTGTCAACTATAGGAGTTTGAATATCGCCACACGTTGGGATAGGTTCCCTCTCCCCTTCACTGACAGGGTGCTAGAAACTGTAGCTGGTCATGCTCTATACTCCTTCATGGATGGATACAGTGGGTACAACTAGGTTCGGGTGCGAGAGCAAGATCAATTAAAGACTACCTTCATCACCCAATGGGGGATGTATGCTTATTGGATGATGCCCTTTGGTCTATGCAATGCACCGGCAACGTTCATCATCTTGTCACCAAACTCTTCCAGGAGAACATCGGAAAGTTTCTTGAGGTATTCTTGGATGACTTCTCGGTGTTTAATGGTAAGAACACTTCTCACCTCGAACCTGTTGTTCAAACTGATCACATCAGTAAGTTGAGGTGGGTTTTCGATAAGTGCAGAGAAGCTAGGTTGTGCTTAAATCCTAACAAATGCTTCTTCCTCGCCTTGTGAGGGGTTCTCCTTGGCCACATTGTCTCAGCTGAGGGAATGACCACAGACCCAGCCAAGGTGGAAGTGATATTGACCTTGCCTATTCCTCACACACCCCGAGAAGTCAAGTCCTTTTTGGGACATGTGGGTTATTAAAGAAGATTCATTAGGTTCTATGCCGACATAGCGGTGGCGTTGACGGAACTCCTTCGCCAAGAGCAGTCCTTCAACTGGTCCGCACCTCAACAAGTGGCATTTGACAACCTCAAGGACCGTCTAGTGAAGGCACCCACCTTGTGGCAACCTCAATGGTATGTCATTTTCCATGTGCATGTAGATGCAAGTGGGGTGGCGATTAGCGTGATAGAGCACAAACTCGACCTGCCTATGTACTTGCGAGCAAGCAACTCAATGGAGCAGAAAGAAACTATAGCACCACTAAACGCGAGAGCTTGGGCATGGTCTATGCCATGACGGAAATCTCAGAAAGAGGGAATTCCAAGTTGGTGATCCAGTAAGTTCCTGAAGCATAAGCCCAAATTTATCAGTGGCTGGATAGGGCCCTTCTTTATCACAAGGATTATTCCCAATGGAGGGGTTTACTAGGCCACCTTGGAGGGCAAGAAGTTACCAGCACCCGTGAATGGCTCACGGGTAAAGAAATATCATCCTCATTGAGTCTCTCTCTATGGATTATGATTTCCATTCCTATCATTTGGATTTTATTTATTCCAAAAAAAATAAAAATGTATCCCTTTCCTAACCCTACCAAGGTTGTACTCTCTACCAAGTGCTCTTTTGGTGGGAGATCAATAAACTGTTACTAATTCTTTTTCTCCTTCTCTGGCTAGATGGAAATAGCAAGGGCTATGGACAAGTGGCTGGTGTAACCACTTCCATTCATTCCACATGGGGATCTAGAACACCTCTCTTCTTACTCCCTCTTTACCCCTCTATCACCCTTGTCCCCTTGTTCACCTCTCTGTCACCCCCTGTTCACCCCTTGTTCACCCTTGTTTCCCCTATGTTCACCCCTCTGTCACCCAAGTTCATCCCTTTGTCACCCCTTGTTCACCCCTTGTTCACCCTATGTCCACCCCTCTTTCACCCAAGTTCACCCCTAGGTCACCTCATGTTCACCCCTATGTCACCTTAGGTCACCCTTGGTCACCCCTTTGTCACCTCTATGTCACCCCATGTTCACCCCTATGTTCAGCCCTAATTCACCTTATGTTCACTCCTTCACCCCTAGTTCATCCTAAGTTCACCCTGTTCACCCCATGTTCACCCATGTCCACTCCTATGTTCACCCTATGTGCACCCATGTTCACTTCGATGTCACCCCTATTTACCCCATGTTCACCTTATGTTCACCCCTATGTTCACCCCTAGTTTACCCCATGTTCACCCCTTGTTCACCTCATGTTCACCTCTCTGTCACCGCTGTGTTTACTCCTAGTTCACCCTATGTTCACCCCATGTTCACCCCTAGTTCACCCTAGTTCACCCTATGTTCACCCCATGTTCACCCTATGTTCACCCCATGTTCACCCCAAGTTCACCCATGTTCACCTCTGTGTCACCCCTTGTTCACTCCTATGTTCACCCCTAATTCACCCTTTGTTCACTCCTAGTTCACCCTAAGTTCACCCTATGTTCACCTCATGTTCACCCATGTCCACTCCTATGTTCACCCTATGTTCACCCATGTTTACTCCTATGTCACCCCTGTCCATCCAATGTTTACCTCATGTTCACTCCCTATGTTCACCCCTAGTTTACCCTATGTTCACCCCATGTTCACCCCTTGTTCACCCATGTTCACCTCTCTGTCACCCCTTGTTTACCCCTATGTTCACCCCATGTTCACTCCTATGTCACCCCAAGTTCACCCATGTTCATCTCTGTGTCACTCCTTGTTCACCCCTAGTTCACCCTATGTTCACCCCATGTTCACCCCTTGTTCACCCATGTTCACCTCTCTATCACCCCTTGTTCACCCCATGTTCACCCCTTGTTCACCCATGTTCACTCCTATGTCACCCCTGTTCACCTCATGTTTACCTATGTTCACCCCTTGTTCACCCTTGTTCACCCCTGGTCACCTCTATGTCACCCCAGGTTCACTCCTATGTCACTCATGTTCACCCCAGGTTCACCATGTTCACCCCATGTTCACCCCTAGTTCACGCTATGTTCACCCTATGTTCACCCCATGTTCACTCATGTTCACTCCTATGTCACCCCTGTTCACCCCCATGTTCACCTCATGTTCACCCCTATGTTCACCCCTAGTTTACCCTATGTTCACCCCATGTTCATTCCTTGTTCACCCATGTTCACCTCTCTATCATCCCCTGTTCACCCCAGGTCAGTCCTGCAACACCTTCCAGGTTATTGCATCTGCAACAAATCTACTCCAGATCTACTGCTCCTATTAGTTACAATTTGCAACCTTGATTTTCTAGGATTGCAACAGTTGCTCACCATCGCTACTTGACCTGCCTAACCTATAGATCTAATGTCCCCTTTGTCCTACTCATATCACCAAGGGCTCACAGGAAGGGTTGGTGATCTCTAACAACCTCTCTCACTAAACTCAATGTGGATCAACCCCCATGAGTTGAATGAGATGCTGCACCTGCTCACATGAGATGCTCCATGTGCTTATGAGAAGCGTCAAATGAGATGCTCTATCTACTTACGAGAAAGAGCCTTGGTGAAGAAGATCTCCACTTCTTCTTGTAGAAGCTCCATGTCTTCAAGGATCCATGTAATCCATAAGGACTCACACGATGCCATGCACACCACTCTGTACTCCACCTCCATAGATGAAAGAGCCACCGTTGGCTACTTTGTATTAAGCCAAGAAACGACCCTTGACCCAATTGAAAGAAATGACCAATCGTGGAACACCAAGTGTCCGGGTCTTTGACCCAATTAGAATTAGAGTACCCAAAGAAGTCAATCCTTGTATGGTTGTGTAGTACCCTTCAGGTACCATAACACATGCAAGCAAGCTTGCCAATGATGCTCTTGCATAGTAGTCCCATTCGGAATGCAATATTAGGATGAGTGTTGGTGAGGTAGAGCAAACTTCCCACTAGTTGTTAATACTTTGTTCTATCTATCCCCTTAGATATGTCTTTTTTGTTAAGTTTATTTCTAACTTCCATGGGCGTAACAACCTCCTTGGATCCCTCCATCTGGAACCGCTTTAGAATTTCCATGCAGTCTTTCTCCTAAGAGATGAAGATATTTTCTTCCTCCCGCCATACCTCATTCCTCGAAAAATAATGTAAATAACGTTTTGTCTAGTGGTCAAGGACTCTAGCTTCGTTGTTGATCTACTACATGTCCTTCAAAATGGTCCATGCTTGAAATGCATCCGCAAGTTGAATATGTGGGAGGACCAAGGTTGGAGTTATGTTGATGATCATGGCTAAGGCCTCTCTGCAGCATCCAATCTCTGACTGCAATAGTTTCTATTGGTGTCACCACTACCCCAGTAGCATTCTTGATGTCCTAGGGCCTCAGCTCACTCCTATTGTTATCTTCCAAATCATGGTGAATCATTGTGCATGATACTTGGTGAAAAACATGGCATAATGCATCCCCGACCATATAAACCATATCCAATGGGAACCATACTTTGCATGTACCTCAGTATAGTTGAGATTGATGTGTGTGCAAAGTATCGTGCCTAATGGACACTAGCACATTTGAATAAGACACCCCAAAGATAAGCACTTTTTAAAGATGCATTTATGCGAAGTGTTAGTGCATGGCTTTAGTTTTGCAGACATGTGAATTGATTCCTTGCATCCACATGATAGCAATCAAGTTGTGACATCCATTATGCACGCGATTCATAGTGTGCGTGTAGAGAAAGGTCGACTACCATTGATTTTGAAGATACAGGCAGATAATTGTTGGCGGGAGAACAAGAATATCTTCATGTTCTGGCCATGACAAGGATGTGAAAGACTTAAGAGGAGAGTGAACACTCCTTCCAAAATTGTCGATTGTCATATGTTGCCATCCATTATGCAATCAAGTTGTGACATCCATTATGCACGCGATTCATAGTGTGTGTGTAGAGAAAGGTCAACTACCATTGATTTTGAAGATACAGGCAAATAATTGCTGGCGGGAGAACAAGAATATCTTCATGTTCTGGCCATGACAAGGATGTGAAAGGCTTAAGAGGAGAGTGAACACTCCTTCCAAAATTGTCGATTTTCATATGTTGCCGTCAACGAAGTCACCTCTTTCTCACGAGGGTCTCCTTCCTTTAACGATTGGGGTCTATCAAAAGAGTTGTAGATGAGACTGTGATACCATTTCAAAGGTCAATTGCTCACTGTAGCACTTGTACACAGCAAAAAATGATCGTGAACTCTTTCCAATACTGTCTACACTCAGAGCAATACATTGTTAATGAACCCATAGTAACATAGATATGCAAGGGATATGATAGCAAAAAGAACTTCACAAAATAGTGAGTCTATTGATCCACTGACGTGGGAAAATAGTTGCTCAAGGATAAGCATAAAAGCTGTAGTGCTGGGTAAAACACAGCCAGGTATGGTTGACAAAAGACTATGAGAAGAGAAAGGTTGTTATTGCTTGTATATGCTCCAGCATGCCTCGGTAAAGAGGGCTTCAGGGGGAATGCATAAATAGGGGCAATATCCTCCCTTCTATAAGGCATTCCAGCCCTAAACCTGGCCGACCAGGTTTAGCCAACGAGCCAACCACATCTAGACCAAATCCAACCAACTAGAACAAGTCAAGTTAGGCGAAGAAGTCAACTGACTTGGTCAATACATTGACCTGAGCAGGTGGACGACTCTATCAGTTTTGTTGATTGAACATGTGGATCCTACATGCCTTCCAGGCGCTAGCATCATCTGCAACAACAAATTTACTATGGATCCACCTCTCCTATTGGTTGCAACCCTTGTTTGTTGATAGTCACCTGTGTTTGAGGACTTCAATAGTTGCTCGCCATCCCTTCTTGATGTGCCTAACCTATAGATCTATTTCCAGCTTTGTCACCGCTTTTTGAGGACTGCAATAATTGCTCACCTTCCCTGCCCGCCGTGCCTAACCTATAGATCTATTGCTTCCTTTGTCCTCCTCATATGGGGGTTTACAGGTGAGGTTAGTAACTCTAACACCTTGTAGGATCCTATAGGTGTCATATGGGCCACATTGGCTCATCTAGACTAGTTTTAAGTTTTTAGGGTTAAAGTACCAAATCACTAGTTTGGACTCAGTATATATAATCAAACATTGGCATTTTCACTTGATACTAGTTGGGTTTCTCATTGTGCAATACAAGCTTTCTCAAACATTGGCAATTTCATTTGATACTAGTTGGGTTTCTCATTGTGCAATACAAGCTTTCTTGCTTCTAACTTGTGCTCATTAGCGCAAGGTTCCATGTTTGCAGCATCCTTTAAGAAGAGCCACCACACGAGGCTTGTGGAAGCTTGATTGTGCAAGCCGTTTTACAGAAAAAGAGCATAACTTGCATGTTTCTCAATATTTTTGCGTGCTTTTTGTTCCAAGAGCGATCTACTCAATTGGCAAACTTGTTGAAATCCTCAAATGCCACTTTGGTTGAACAAATTAGGCACACGAAGTAAAAAATAACATTTTTCAATGTACCAAATGGTGGATGTGAATCGTTTTTGTGGATATAAGTTTCATTGCTTTTGCAGAAATCTAAACAATTGGTTCTGATTTTTGGATTTTGAGCTTCATGTTTTGAGGTGAATGCTTGTTGGCATGCATTTCACTTCACAACAATAGGATCATATGTGTGATATACAGTATGAGCAAAAAGAGAACCACCCTATATTGCCGGTTATTTAATGATTTTATGACCATTGTGCAATTACCCTTGAATTTGGAATGCTTTGCTGCAAGTTCCAATGACTTTGGATATTGCACACGTTTTGGTGATATACTCTTATCTTGTGACAATAGTCACTTTGGGATTTTACTTTATTTGCTCTTTGCCATCATGCTTGATCTCTAGGGGTTCAAGGCCTCTAAACATTTGCAATAATTGCATCTTATGTATTGATTCGTGAAAAACATGCCATCCCATGTGCTTACCCCTGAAGGTACATCATGGCAATTAAAGGACAATGAAATCTTGTCTTTCTTAAGCTAAAAAAGAAAGCATTTTTTGTCACTTCTTGATGTCCTTTGAAATCATTCCTATGAAGAAGATAAATGGTGATCTATTCATTAACTTGTATCATGTTTAGGTCACTAACATAGTATTTCATTGACTTAACTGTCAGATATTTCTTTATAAAATTTTATTTTAAGAAAGTTAAGGGATGAATCCTATAAGTGTGATTTTGGCTGGGATAATACATCAGATATTATTTTTTATGTCAGCATAATATACTAGGGAGTCACTTTAATTATAATCAGGCACTTCTAGAATTTTTTGTTGATAATTTGAGATCTTATCTTTTGCAGCCATGTCAAGATTTTGCTTGGCTTGTTGGTCCTTGGGGTAGATGCACCCATGGTTGCCCTCAATATAGACAAAGATGTGTTGAGGTAGAGCTTTTTTTTTTTTGTTTGTTGCTGTCAGATTTCACGTTGCATTTTAACATGCACTTGGTACATAACATATCTATGCTCTTAGGTGAACATGTGAAGGGGCATCACACAATTACAGTTTATCTTTAAAGAGAAAGAGTTAAACAAAATGTCTTTGATGAGCTCCTATGCAAGCCTGGGCTGTGTCATTGCTTGTTCGTGCTGCAGCATCTCACCTCCCTTGCTATTCCTCGTAGCCCTCCCCCCCCCTCTCTCTTCTATATTGTCATTTCCTCTGCCCTCCCATCTGTTTGGTATACCCTTCACCTCAACCATCTCTCACCAGTTGTCTGGTATTCAGTTAGACAGATTTTCGCTGACTTTAAATCTTCCCTTCTCTCAATATGGATCTACTCCAATCACATGTAGTAGGGCAGGGTTTGGGAGCACGTGGCTTCTCTAATCACAGCTGAGATGAGGCTAATCCTGGATTCCCCTTTTTATGTCACAGGAGTTAGGGGGGCGCTAAGACAAATGCCCATGTGATGATGGGCATTTGATGTCACGGGAGTAACGGGGGCACTAAGGCAAATGCCCATGTGATGAAGAAAATAGAAGTGATGATGGCATCACTTCTATTTTCTTCATTAAGCAATTGGATGGGTTCAAAGAGAGTCACCAGACTTGGCTATTCATCTGTTTGATTTTGAGAAGGCATATGATAGGGTGGATTGGGGTTTTTGGAAGTAACACTTTGACATATGGGATTTTTATAGACTTGGATTATACGGGTTTTCTCTCTCTACCAGTGAGCCCATAGTCAAGTTCTAATACAATGGGGTAGAGGAGTTTTGAGTTCAGGATTTGCATGTCTGTTTGCCAGGGATGACCTCTTTCTCCCTTTCTGTCTACATTTTTCTAGTGTAGGTGATGAGTGATTTCCTCTGCTCGCAAGAAAGAATCACAAGAATTTTGTCGTCTGACCAGGAATGGTGAAGGATTCCTTGACAACAAGATTTGACCAGGAATGGTGAAGGATTCCTTGACAACGAGCTCAAGGATGATGCAACTTCTTGAGGGCCTCCCTCAGAATTTGCTGTCCTTCAAGGAAGCATTGGAGATTTTTCGTCATGCTGTAGGAGCGTCCATCAATTGGCACCAATTCATAGGGTTCTATGTCAGTGTCAGTCATGTAGATGCTCCAAGATGGGGGGAGGATCTTGGTTTTAGATGGATTGAGAGGGGCACTATGGCCAAGTATTTGGCATGCCAAGTAGAAATGAATTGACCCTTACCCTATAGTTTACTCGAGTCTTGGAGACCGCCGTCATAAGGAACACCATTTTATTGGAGCTCCACCAACCTAGATTTGGCCTCCAAAACTCGTCATGAGCCAAATTCTTTTGCAACTGCATGGTACATTGCATATTTACTGGTGTTTTCCTTGCTTATGCATTGGTCAGCTCAGGAAATTGATGCAAAACTACCTCAGGGTGCGGTCATTACTACACCAAAGTAGTTGCTCCCTTAACTGGCCCCCCTAGAGACGAGATAGACCAGCAGATCTTTAGTTGGAACAATGCTTCAACCCATTAGAGGTTAGCCAAATGCATGCATTTAGTTCTTAAACTATTGCTAGTCCCTCGTGGGCGTCCCCACGGTGTTCACTAACCAATGCAGCGCAAAGAAAAATGAAACTAATTCTAGTGAACTGGAGTCAACTTTCTTTGACCAAAGTCAATATGAAAGATCTCTCTTTATTTCTTGGGAGAAGTACAACTATGTGCCATCTACCATCCCTTTATAGGTTATTTGAATCCCTTGGGATTGAGGAGTGAGACATTTCTTTCTTTATGGAGTTAATGCAGTTATCCACAGCTTGGCTTTAAAGAGGGCTGCTGGTATATAAATCCCTGTCCTATTTTAGTCATGATTGGCCCATGACACACCTTTGGTTTATGACGGGTCTCCCCTTCAATAGTTATTGCAAGATGTAGGAGAGTGGCGATGGATTGATACAAAGTCCCCCTTGAGAACCCTATTCCTCTTCAACAACATAGTTAAGAACCTTAGGTAGTCGGATTAGGAATTTATAGTGGCTACTTGGAGAGCACTTGGAGAAAGAAAGAAAGAAAGAAAGTTTATTGAAGTCTTCGGAAGACCAATGGGTTTATGAGATTGTGAGAAACCGGCTAGAGGAGTGGAGCTACTAAGCGAGCATCCACACCCATACAAAAGCCCCCCCCCGAAAAAAATGTATCCTACATAGTCATATCTAGGGAGAATAGTCCTCTACAAAGTCATCCTCATCATCATCCCCATCAGCATCAGAGCATCCGTCATCATAATACACAATACATAATATAAAGTGAAATGTGCTCCAAGTCAGCATGGTCCCATCCCTCATCAAGGTCGAGGGAATGATAGCATGAAATCAGATATAGAATGTTGTCGACTCCCTGTGGATGCAATCCTCAGCAGTCTCCTGGTCACAACTCTACGCCTAACAAGTGCGATTGTCACCCCTGCCGGTCTCACCCCCCCGGTCTCACCCCTACTCTGAACATTGAGGGAATGTCCCCAAGTATAATCTATTCGTCAGTCCTCTGTCTGAGATGCCGTGTCGCTGGCTCTGGGTCTCGATCATGCCTCTAACCTGTGGAGGGGGGATCATTATGGTTTGGTTGGAAGAAATCCGCGATCATGCTCTGAGAAGAGTCCACCAGGGTATGCTCCTCATGTCTCTGAGATCGGAGTAAGCACTCACGATGCCTAATGACCTCATGGATGAACGCGGCCAGGCACCTCTGATCTAGAAAAGAGAGAAATCGGATAAAGCCCGGAGCTATATTCTGAACAGGCAGTAAAAATGTCCTCTAATCTCATAGTAAATAGGGCACCTGAAGATAAAATGTTCCTTAGACTTAGCCTCCTGCAGGTTGCACAACGTGCATATACGCCTCTCCCTCGGTATACCCTCTGCCCGACCACTCTCAATGTGGAATCTATGTGAAGAGACCCAAAACTGCCCAATGGAGATCCTCAATGAATGGGGCAAGTGAGTCTATGTATACCCTGGTGGGTCAATAAACCCCTCATCTAAGATATGTAGGCAATGCTTGTTAGAATATGAAGCCAAAGTGAATCAAAAATGTGTGTTCTAGTGTGAGTTCTAGTCTAGTGTGTCCTATGGATGCCACGTGTCATATTGGGAGTTATCCCATATGCATAGGTGTTCATATGTGTGTGTGTGCTCTTATATAAGAGTTGTACTTGTCTAGTGTCAAATCAATCAAGTATTAGGCTACAAGCTCTTTGGTCTACACGTGAGTACTCTCATTTTTTTTCATTGCTCTCGTCATTTCATTATGTCTCCTTGTGAGTATCACTTCCTTTCTCCCTAGCCTACCCTCTCTCTCTCCCTCTTTCCACCATGTTCCTTCATGTGGTATCAGAGCCTCCCTTCCTATCTTCCCCTTCTTCTTGCTCTATCTAGAGGATGAGAGAAGCCCGCAAATGGAAGCTCTCCTCTCCTCTAAGGTAGAGCCTCCCTTCCCTTAGCCTCGCCATGGTTCCTCGCCCCATCAAGTACTTCGGTGTCCTAGTGATTGCTCCTGGTCCTCGTTCACATCAGTTCGTGGTTCTCCCTTAGCATTGGCGGACATTCCTCGTCAGTTGGTCACCAAAAACTTGTTTTGGAGCAGTCCAATGGCTGTTTTTTGACCTTTTGAGGTCCGATTTTGATGTTTTTTGACATTTTGGCACTGCCCAAACATAAACGACCCTGTCCCACACCATTTCGAGGGGGGGAAAAACTCGATTTTTTGTCCATACAGCTGTATGGACATCTGTACAGACCTCTGTAGGCGGATGCGCGATAGTGCCAGGAGTCCGTATAACTTGTCAGAAGGCTATTCCGAGCAGTTTTAGGCTACTTTTTGGCATTTTTTGCTTAGATTTGGGCTCCCGTGACCTCCACCAGTGATTTGAGCTGCCCATGGGTGGCCTGGGAGACTATTATTCTCCCTACATGTGAAGGGGGCCTTAATGTCATTGACCCGGACTTGCAGTGCAGGGCATTGCTTTGTAAGGTGGTGGTGAGGGGACTCATGCCTGGGCAGGAACCTTGGAAGGATTTCTTTTTTGGATGCATTTAGGCTTGCACACCAACCTTGGGAGATGATTGGGTGGACAGCCCTCGCTGGATTTTCACTTCAGCCCCTCTCAGATCTCCTGCCTCTCCTCTCATGACTGCCATCCTGAAAGCTTGGGGGAGCTTCAGGAACACTCTTCAAAGGATTCCACCTTCTACCGTCGAAGAGATTGATAGGCAGCCGAACATTTGGAATGATAGTATTCTTGACGAGCATGCCAGACCACTGGGCACTTCCCATTACATGCAGTGGTCTAAATGGGAGAGAGGCCCCGCCTACACAGTAGGCACTTGGAAATCTTTTATCAAGCTACCTGAGGATCAGAGACTGCAGTCCGTGAGTCACCTCAGAGGGGTAGCACGCAGGATTCAGCAGATAGATGCAGCCATCCCGGTGGAATGGACAGTTGAGCTGCCTATTACTTCCACCACTTGGATGGGGGCTTTTTCGAGGACATCAGTTCCTTTACAGGTGATCGCTCTCCGAGGTCTCGGGGAAGACGCACTAGTCTTTGATGTTGGGGATGGAGGTTTACTTTCTACATCCAAGGATGGCATTCTTCTTGAGGTTGCCTTTCAGCCTGTCAGGATTGCTGGTTTTGTGGACCATGGAGCGGGCTTGCAGTGGTATTTAGACCCCGACCCTCTACTCTTGGCCTTGGGATCCTGGAGGTTGTGGTTATATGGAGGTGCACCTATCAGGTGCTTGCAGTGGGACCCAGGAGAGTGGGAATGGATAGATCATGGGCACCGAGAGAGGGGGATTCCCTTCTTTCGTTTCACGGTTGGTAATACCAAGAGGTTTCAGCTGAACAGTAGGGGTTGGATTCCCTCCAGAGCCCCCCATTGGGAAAGCTTTTTCATCACCACAGATTTGCGTAGAAATTTCTGGAGGAGGCTCTGGAAATCCCTCAGAAATAGAAAGATCACTCTTTTCTTTTGGCTTTCTATTCATGGAGGGATTGCAGTGAACCTGTGGAGATCACGATTTGGGGCTGATCCCACTTGTCCTCGATGTCATTCTGCAGAGGAGTTAGTGTGACATTGCCTTTGGGACTGCAGTCAGGCGAGGACTGTTTGGAAAGGGGTTGCTCGGATACTCAGCATCTTTCACACTTCCCCTTTCTTCATGACTTGGGGCTCGGTTGCATGGTTATCTCTTACCGGGCCCCAGGTGTTTTATGAGGGTGGTCCTTCTTCTTGGGCACTCTCAGTCCGCCGGTAGGTGATAGAGCCCTGCTCTGCAGGATGTACCACTTACTCCCTTCAGAGCTTCTCATGTTTCAGTGGACACCTCTTGGGAGATTTTGGCTAGCATTTCCTCTTGGCACATTTGGAGAGCCAGATGTACTGAGGCCTTGGATGGCACCCAGATACACCCATTACAGGTGTTCACGAGTATTTGGACTGACACGGTTCACACTTTGATAGCCATATGGGCTAGCATGCAGGGCCCTTCACGGGCAGCCTCTTCTAGAAGGAATTTCTTCGAGTTTGGAGGGGTTCTCCCTTTTTCTCGGAGGTTTCTACCGGATTGAGATGGCGCTATCAGCCTCAATCCTTTCTTTTTGACTCTTGAGCTTTTCGTGCATTGCATGATGTATCCCGTATGGAGCTTGCTCTAACGGTTTTTCTTTAATACTTAATAGAAGTCTCTTTTTGCAAAAAAAAAAATCTTCAACTGGACAGCTCCCTTGAGCACTTTCGCTCATTTTTTTGAGCCTCTTCTGCACACTCGGTGATTCTCCGATCGGCACATTGAGAGTCATGATGTGATCTCCCTTGGTAGCTGCTCCTATGGCCTTCATTGACACATCAATCGAGGGCATCCTCGCTTGGTTCTTCACCGACATACCTCTTTGCATCAGGATGTGCACACTCTTGTGCGGTAGCTACTTCGGGCTCATGGGTTCTCTTCCCTTGCTATGCATAAAATGAATGAAATCTTTTATATTTTTTCTATATATGTTTGAGTTAAAGGTTCTCTACCTTGAGTAGTCTCTCTAAAAAGAATGTTTAAAGAGTTAATAAAGGTCCTCTGCCTTGGATTGTCCTCCTAAAATGATGTATTTCTTTTATGGTATGTGACTCCATGTTTCTTAGTCCCTGGAGTCAAGAGGGGGATGTACTATGGGAGCCATGTATTGGTATTGACAGGGTCTAGTTATCAGACCTAGCATATGAGTTCCAGGATGTTGGTGTATTGGTCTTCTAGACCTCTGAGTTGTTCATGCATCCATGCTGAGACATGAGCCTTTGAGTCATGTTTGGGACGTAAAGCCATGTGAGTGCTCAGTCCGACCTCTGAACCATGCTCAGACTTCAGCCTCTGAGTTGGCATGGAAGCCATGTCTAGTTCAGACATTGCACTGTCATATTGGGAGTTATCCCATATGCATAGATGCTCATATGTG
Organism: Dipteris shenzhenensis; assembly: GCF_047967505.1. Classification (NCBI taxonomy): domain Eukaryota; kingdom Viridiplantae; phylum Streptophyta; class Polypodiopsida; order Gleicheniales; family Dipteridaceae; genus Dipteris; species Dipteris shenzhenensis. Next base: position 32,737,846 of record NC_141609.1, on the reverse strand, counting down.
TGTGTGTGCTCTTATATAAGAGTTGTACTTGTCTAGTGTCAAATCAATCAAGTATCAAGCTACAAGCTCTTTGGTCTACATGTGAGTACTCTCATTTTTGTTCATTGCTCTAGTCATTTCATTTCCATTTCATTATGTCTTCTTTTGAGTATCACTTCCTCTCTCCCTAGCCTACCCTCTCTCTCTCCCTCTTTCCACCATGTTCCTTCAATGCTCCCTATAGAAGTTGAGCTTCACTGGAAGCTCGATCGGCTCCAACCAGGTCTAAAATGTGTATAGCTGCAGAAGATCCTCCCGTATGACCTGGTACCGGAGTGGGGAGAAAGTCGCATCAATGCTGTAACGACAAACCAATGTAATGACCTCTCACACCATAGAGGTCTTTCCTGTTAATTGCCTCCCAGCGATGGTTTCCAGTAATCCCCTCTAGTCCTGTTTCCTTTTTCATCACCATGGAGATCTCTCTTGGGAAACCTCCCCCTAGCCCAATGCTTGCAAAGTGTCCTCCTGCCTTGGTGCCATGTGTCCCTCGAGGGACCTTACCTTTTTGGCCCTCTCATGGGCTCCCCTTTGCACCTCTTAAGGTAGGAGGTCTTCTACACCCATTGGAGATTCCATCTGGCAAATGGGAAAGCATCTCCATGGATTTTATTGTGGGATTACCTAGGACACAGAGGGGGCATAACTCTGTGTGGGTAATTGTGGATTGGTTGACCAAGATGGCTCATTTTATTCGTGTCAATAAAGATGTTAAAACTCCAGAATTAGCTAGGCTATTTGTGGAGCATATCTATAGATTGTATGGGCTACCAGCCGGTATTGTTAGTGACCGGGATAGCAAATTTAACAACCATTTTTGGAGGGCTATGTTTATGAGGTTAGAAACTTCATTGAATATGAGCATTGCGGATCATCCACAGAGTGATGGTCAAACTGAAAGAGTCAATCAGATCATTGAGAATATGCTTCGAGCATATGTAAGTAAACGGAAAACTAATTGGGAATAGTATTTGACCATATTAGAATTTGCATGTAACAGTGCCAAACATTCAGCTACAAGTTTTAGTCCATTCATAATGATGTATGGATTTCAACCAAGAGCCCCAATGGCAGTGGGACTAAAAAAAGAGAAGGTGCAAAGGGGCTATTTGGGGCTTTAGATCCTGCTTGTTTATTTTTAGGACAGTTCCAAGCAGCATGGTCTTTGCCCAAACATTTGAAGCAAAGATTTTACTGTCTGGCCCTTTCATAATCATCTTTCTTCAAGAGAGGATAATTTTGTGTTTGATGTTTCTTAGGTGGTGCTTGAGGGTCCTTCTTCTTAAAGTGCCCCCTCCTTTTTCAAATTGGGAAATTTGTTGAACTTAGGAACAAAACCTATTTGCTCTGAAGTTTCAATTTTATATCTTATCGTCGTATATTTAGGCATACTTAATTGCTTCCTCAAAGGTTTTGGGAGAATTCTTTTCACCTCAACCTTATAAGTGTCTTTGAGACCTCTCACGAAACCCCTTATCTTTTGGAATTCATTAATTTCCTTCAGCTTAAGGACTGCCTCCCTATAGTTCGTTATGTACTGAACTAGAGTGTTTTTACCCATTGTGCAATTGTCCCAAGCCTCCCATGCTCTTTCTAATTCGTTTTCCAGTAAAAGCTCTTTTAAGAAGGCTTGTTCAAACTCAGTCCAATACCTAGGAATTCTATCATTTTCTTTGAGGCTCATCCACCATTTATAGGCCTAGGGAAAGACTTGCTTCCACAACTTGATTTTCAGGAGGGGTATTCTCGAGTCGATGGAAGTCTTGTCATTTTTGCAAGAACGTATTAATCACATCTTTATTACGCTCCTCTTCTTCCCCATTGAAAATTGGCAGTTTCAAGTCCTTAAGAATGTTAGAGGTAGGTGGACCTCTCAACTTGATTAGGAGGAGTTGATGGTTTTTCCATAGGAGTTACAGATTGAGAATCGGATAATTTGGTTATGGCTTCAGTTAGGATTTTCAATGTATGACTAATATTCTGAGTTTGTGTTCACTCTTTGCTTTCCTTTCAGTTTACCAACAAGGTATCAGAGCCCTTTGATCCCCCTTGAGCCCACACGCCCTTCGTGCTGGAGATCCACCTCGAAGGGGCGAACCCCTGGCTGCAAGGAATTGAAGAATCTCTACCTCGTTTCGTCGCCATTTCACACAGTTCGTCGACCGTTCTTCCTGCGTTTTCTCTCAGCATGCTCCATGCTTCTCTAATTCCTTTCAGAGGGAGCTTGTCCATACCTAGAGCTATCCTGTGCTGAAATCTGAGCAGCAATGGCTGCATATTCAAGGTGAAAACAGAGAAAAACCAGTCGTTTTTTAAGACGCTCCAGCCAGCAACATCGCGCGATTTCTTTTCAGATCTCTGCACCAGAAGTTCATCTTTATGTGAGCTTTCTTTTGCTTCAGAAAGCCCCTTTTCCTTTGCTCTGAAGAGTGAGATACAAGCCCTCCAAGTTCAGTCTTTTGATTTTGACAGTTTTGACAAGTTTTTGAAAGTGATGCTACATAAGATGCTACTCTAGCATTTCTGAGTTTTTGAAGTTTTCAATAACATTATAAGAAAAAGCATCATTGATTGAATTTTTGTCACTAGTCTTTGCTACATTAAAAGCTTATATTTGGAAGCCTTTCAGTTGTTATTCTAGCCTTGTAAGAGAGAAGACACTGCCCAATACCTGGGTTAGACCCTCTCATGGCTACCATATTGAATATAGATAAGTTCAATGGAAAGGGCTTCCACACATGGCAGATGAAGGTGAAATTTGCATTGATGAGGGAAAACCTCTGGGGACTTGTCAAACCGACTTCAACTTCTTCTTCTACAGCCTCCAATGCTGGAGAATCCTCAGCTCCGACACGCCCGGCAAGGGATCCCGCTAGAGAGGAGAAAGCATATGGTATCATTGCTCTTGCTTTAGGAGATGATTATATTCATCACATCTCTGATTTAGAGTCTCCTTCAGAAGCTTGGCAGAAGCTTGACATGATTTTTGGTGCTAGCTCTCACATCTCTAAATTATCACTTAAAATCTCTTTCTTTGAATTGAAGATGGTTAGTGGCACTCCTTTGGCAGCCCATATCAATTACATGCGGAGTCTTATGACTCAACTTGCTTCTATCAACTATCCTATCACTACAGATGATGCTATGGTAGTGTTGCTTAAGAGTATGCCTGAAGATTATGATCATATTGTTACCACTTTGAAAAATCTTCCTAATCCTAATCTTGAAGGTATTATCTCTGCTCTCCAAGAAGAAGAAAGGCACATGGAGCTCAGGAAAGGCAATGACACAGCTTATGCTGTAAAAATCCAGAAGGGCAAGTTTACACCTTGCAATCATTGTGGAAAGACAAATCACCTTTCAAAGGACTGCTTCAAAATCAATCCATGCAAACAGTGTGGCAAAAACAATCATCATGAGAAGTTTTGCAGAGCCAAAGCAAAGACAGAAAATGCCAATCTACTTTTAGTTGATGTGCCTCCACAAGATGAGGCATCCTTTGAAGATTATGCATTTTAAATCATCTCTATGTATGCTCCAGATCTCTCTTTTTATGTTGAGTCAAGGTACTCAGCCTGGATAGTCCTCCAAAATGAATGAAATAAACTATTGTGTTTTGTGTGTTTTGTAAACACCTCTGGTCACCTTATGATGTAGGCCATGTGTATGTGTTTTGCTCCATGGTACCTCCTGCAGACATTGTGTGCATGTACATGCAGGGGAGATAACCATTGGAAGGTCTTTTGTATCCCTTTTTGTTTACCTTACACCCATGGGAACCCTTGCTAGCTTGAGATCCTAGCCATTGATAGATCCATGACCACCATGAGATGGCATGAGACACTTTGTGCTAGATGTATCCTTGACATAGCCTGAGGCATTCCCTTGAGGGGGGGTATGTTGGGATATCTCAAGGTGTATGCCTCAGGCACACCTTGGTTTCTATGTGTGAGTGCTAGAGGCACAGTTAGGTGCCCATAAGCACAGTTAGGTGGTGGAAAGCCACATAGGATGATTGAGAGAATCTAGGAGCAGATTGAGGAGATGATTGTGGAGCTCTGAAGTCATCAGTGATGTCAGTGAGCATGTAAGAGGTGCCTACATAAGGACCTCACTCTTCTTCATTCTATAATGCAAGTATTCTGAGTTTGTGTTCACTCTTTGCTTTCCTTTCAGTTTAGCAACAGACACATTCTGCGGCATCATAGAATCTTCTTCGTTCAGGCATATGATCGTCTTTATTCTTCAGGAATACGCAGCGCCGCTCCAAGCTCAACCAGCAAAACATTTTTAACTTCCAATTCAACCAACCGCCCGCTCTGATACCAATGTAACGACAAACCAAGGTAATGACTTCTCTCACACCATAGAGGGCTTTCCTGCTAATTGCCTCCCAGCCACGGTTTCCAATAATCCCTTCTCGTGAGTCCTTTTTCCTTTTTCATCACCAGAGAGATCTCTCTCTGGAAACCTCCCCCTAGCCCAATGCTTGTGTCCTCGTGCCTTGGTGCCATGTGTTCCTCAAGGGACCTTACGTTTCTGGCCCTCTCATTGTCTCGCCTTCGCACCTCTTAACTAACGTCTAGGCCTAGGCGTGACCCCAGACCCAAACCCTCTAGGCCTTATAGTATGCAAGCACCATCAAGCCCTCTGGTTTCCCACCTAACCATAATCACACCACACAGTTCTAGAATTATGGCTGACGTAACAAATGTTGTACTGGAAGGGAGGAAGTCTATCCATATGTAACCCCAGTCGCTCAAACCATCTCATTGTATGCGCAAACCTGCATCTCTGATCCCTACCTCTGATAACGCCATGGAGGAGGACAGTGCTAACCACAGTAATCTGCTGCGCCCAGAGGTGTGATCTTCATATGATCTAACACTATATAAGTAGGTAATGACGTGCTGCATTGAGCTACAATAATGAGGATCCAAACTCAGCCAAGATGATAGGTGAGGAATTGACGGCTTACTTCGAATCATCCGTGATAGCATAAGAACCTGTAGTCGCTCCACACGATCCCACTCAGTATCAGACAAGTATGGCCCCCAACAAGGGATGCCATACATCCCTTTTGGTCGAACCAAAGAGTTGAAGAGTAGACACTTGGTCCGAGGGTCGTGAAAGTATGAATGGAAGCACTGTCTCTCTAATCTAGCCAGCGAGGCATATCCTCTACTCATACATGAGCCTGCATCGCCTGTCTCATGGTGAAAATAGATAACCCCTAGGTAAGTATATGATGAAACAATCTTGACCAGTGACCCATCAAACGTAAATGCATTGTAAGCCGAGATTTATTGAAGATCGTAACCTCGGATTTACCAAGGTTGACCTTTAGATCATGCGACTCACAAAAAGACTGTAGTGCATCCAAGTGTCTCTGGAGCCCCTCTGCTGAGGATGATAGGAGTACCACATCATCTGCGTAAAGCAATATCTGAATCGGAGTGCCAACGAGACAGCATCCAGCCCCCCCCGCTAATGTCTACATGACTGCCTCAAGCCCATCGATATAGAGGCCAAACAAGGTGGGTGATAAAGGACATCCTTGTTTTACTCCAATCGTACTCAAAACCTCATCTGTCCACCCAGCTCCTGTCCGAACCATACCTGAGACTCAAGTGACTCATGGATTCAACTTCTGCTAAGCGTTAAAGAGAAGAAACGCCTAGATCCATTGCCTAGAGAAACGCAACTATCATAGAGTTCCTTTCAAGAAACCCCGGTCCATGGTGTTGTTAGCCTTCTCAAAGTCAATGGAAAGAATATCCATTGGCTCCGCCCCCAACCCCTAGCCTTGCCTTCCTCCTGCCATGCTGCTCTGCCACCTCCTTCAGCCCTCCCGCCATGCTGCTCTGCCGCCTCCTAGCAGCCTCCCTAGCCTAGCAGCCTGCGCCACCTCCCCTAGCCTCTCCGCCTCTCAGCCTCTAGCCTCTCCACCTCAGCTCCTATCCTCTCCACCTCAGCCCCTAGCCCCTAGCCCCGCCCCCAGCCTCTAGCCCCGCCTCCCTAGCCTAGCCTGCTGCGCAACCTCCCTTAGCCCCGCCTCTCAGCCTCAAGCCTCGCCTTAGCCCCTAACCTCTCCGCCTCAGCCCCCAGCTCCTAGCCCCGCCTTCCTACTGTTGCGCCACCTCCTTTAGCCCTCAACTACCTACCCCACCACTAGTCTACCTCCCGCCTACTGTTTAGCAGTAGCTGCTATACCTACCTACCTAAACAATACAACAAGATTGCACCAAGGCCAACAAAGGCCATCGAAATTCTGTGCCAGGGGTACGCAGGCCCCCGGGACTGTGACTGAACAGAGAATCCCCCCCCGAACTGCAACCAGAGGTCAAGATGATGCCACAAGGTCCCCCGTGAGCTGCTGCCTCCACTCCACCAGCAAACTGTAGAAAAAGAAACTCAGAGATTAGGGTTTAAAAAGGTACCAGAAGGTACGTGCAAAGCAATGGAAGAGATGAGAGCTGAGAATGAGATGCTTAAGAAGGAGATAGCAGCGCTACAGACAACCATACAAGGGAAGCATGCTGAGTTCACATAGCAAATCACTAAAGGTAATGCAGACATACTAGAATGGAAGAATGTGGTTAAGAAGGGTACGGCAGCCCCCAAGAAAGAGATCATCTCTGAAGCCCTGGAGGAAGAGAAAAGGAGGAGCAGCAAGGCCTTGAATGTCCTGGTTAGAGGCCTAACAGTTGGAGACATCCCTATGTCCGATGCTATGACCTTGTTCACCAAAATGGGAGTCAGCCTCACATGCGAGACAGCATGGAGGGTTGGTAAAGCTGAAGCTCCAACAAGACAACTCGTAATGAAATTACGAATAGCTATCGACAGGTCCACTCTCATGAGCATGAGGGCAACCCTGAAAGGGACCATAATATTTTTGGATGACAATCTCATGCTGTTGCAGCAGGAGCATTGGAGAGAAGGGATGGTACGGGTTATGGCAGCAAGCGAGGCAGGGAAATGGGCTGCCTACAGAGATGGCAAAGTGATTATTTGAGAAAGAGTCGATAGAGGTGACAAGGGAGAAGGGGAGAAAGGGGAGAAAGAAGAGGGTGAACTATGACGGTGCCAGAGCCCAGGAGAAGAGTGCACAAAACAAGTTGAGTATGGCTGTATGGAACTGTAATGGCACACTTTGGTCCGACCCAAGTGGCTTCTCGGAGACATACACAGGCAGAGACATCATCTTCTACATTGAGACACATGACAGCCCAGAGAGAAAGAAAGAAAAGAAAGAAAGGGACGTATCCCGGGTCTAAACAATGACGGGAGGTCCCCCAGAGTGATCTGTGTGTCCCCTCGATGTCTCGTGTGTCGTGCTGCGATCATCGGGTCGGGATCTCTGTCACGTCGGCGGCTAGAGACTGGACGATCAATGTCACTCGATGAGAAGAACTCTGTGATCCTGCTCTGAGAGGTGTCTGATGATGTGACCAAGCCCCGTCGCCTGAGTAAGTACTCTCTATGTCGGATTCCCTCGTGAATGAAGGCCGCGAGGCATCTCTGATCTGGCTAGGCGAGGAATCTCGAAAGGAGCCCGGAGCCGTCTCTGAAGAGGCAGTGGTAGCGACCTCGGATCTCGTAGTACACTGGGCACCTGAAAATAAAATGCTCCTCCGACTCAACCTCCTGACAGTCGCACAGTATGCATAAGCGATGCTCCCTAGGAATCCCCTCTGCTCTGCCGCTCTCTATGCAGAGGTGATGTGATGATACCCGAAACTGTCCGATGGAGATCCGTAGTGAGTGAGGCATATGAAGCTCAGTGTACCCCGGTGGTGTGATGAATCCCTTCTCCGAAATGCGAAGACAGTAATCTTTGTAGAAACTGAGCTTCACTGGAAGCTCCCTCGGCTCCAACCAGGTCCTAAAGGTGTGTAGCTGCAGGAGATCCTCTCGAATGACCTGGTTGGTATGTGGCCCAATCGGGATGGTGGGTGGGAGTACCGGAGGGGCATCTAAACTGTACTGAAAAGGAGGTATCTTATCGATGTGGAACCCTAGTCTCACAAACCATCTGTGAGTCCGTGCATACCAGCATCGCTCGTCTCCCTCTGCTGCCAACCTCATGGAGGAATCGAGAGCCAACCACGGCAACCAGTGTCTCCCTGATGTGCAGTCCCCATATGATCTAACCCGGTGTAGATATGTGATGGTCTGAAAGGCTGCATCGAGCTGGAGTGGAGAAGCGCCAAACTCGGCTTGAATGATGTGATGTGGTACAGACGGTTTCCCACGGATCATCCGTGAGAGCATGAGGATCTGCAAGCGCTCCACCCGTGTCCACTCTATCTCTGACATGTCAGCCCCCAACAAGGGCTACCATACATACCGGCTGGTCGGACCAAGGAGTCAAAGAGAAGAGCCTTGGTCCGAGGGTCTTGGAAGTGGGAGTGAAAGCACTGTCTCTCTAGCCGAGCCAGTGAGGCGTATCCCCTGCTCAGTCTGGCCTGCATCGCTGGTCTCATCGTGAAGATCGGGCCGGAGAAGATGACCCCCAAGTAAGTGTACGAGGATACGATCTCAACTGGTGACCCACCCAAAGTAAAAGTAAACTGTTTCCGTTGCATGTTTGCTCGAGAGGTGTTAAAGATCATGACCTTGGTCTTGCCAAGGTTGACCTCCAAATCATGGGATAAACAAAAAGCCTGCAGTGCATCCAGGTGTCGCTGGAGCCCCTCGGGTATGGACGACAAGAGTACCACGTCATTTGCATAAAGAAGAATCCTGATGATGATCCCGGCAAGTAAGCAACCGGTCCCTCCGAACGTCCCCATGAAAGTCTCAAGCTCATCGATGTAGAGGCCAAACATGGTCGGTGATAAGGGACAACCCTGTTTGACCCCTATGGCACTCAGGATCTCATCTGTCCAACCTGCGCCTGTACGAACTCGGCCTGAGACTCTCTCATACAGTGCCATGACTGCCCAGATGATCTCCTGATCAAATCCGAGTGTCTGTAGGCATGTGATAAGACGAGCTCGAGGTACTGTGTCAAAGGCTTTGCGGAAATCCACAAAGCAACAGTATACCCTCTCCTTCCGTGATCTGGCCTCCTCAATGACACTCCTGAGTGTGAGTATGTGATCCATAGTCCCATGGTCTCACCTGAAACCGGCCTGACCCTCTGCTCTGAGCCCTCTCATCTCTGCGAACAGGCTGACCGATGCATCCAATACAGCTGCATAGATCTTGGACATCACATGTCCAATCATGATAGTCCTGTAGTTACTCGGATCCATGGGATCCCCTACCTTGTGGATGGGGGTGATGGTGTTGAGTGTCCAAGTGCGGGGGAAGCCAAGGCAAACAACGTCATTGAATAGCTTTGCTAGGATCGGGGCTAACGTGTCGATCCCATATGCGATAAACTCAGTGCATAGCCCCTCGTGATCCTTAGCTCGGCCGTTGTACAGTTTCAATGTCGCGTCCTTGACTCCCCCTCTGGTGAACAACGTGCAAGTGGTGGGACGAGGTGTGTGTATGAGGTCTAGAGTGGGCTGGTGTGGGACATCATATAGATGGTGTGCATACATGTGCCAGACTCTCGTGTCGGTGAGGGGTGATGGGGACCTATGCTCAAGGAATCTCCGCCAAAAATCCTTAGAGTTGTTGCTGTACAAGATGTGTAGCAGCTTCTCCTCATTTTGACGAAGAAAAGCCTACTTCTTACAACGTACGAGACGTCGGTACTTGCGTACCGTGTTTGGTGTGTTCGGGAGGTGACATTTGGTTTCAAGTTGAAGCTGTCGGCGATAAGCCTTGCACTCCGCATCGTACCAGTTGTTGCAGGGTACAGAACCAAGAGGTGGTGGTCTAGTGGACCGTGTGGTGTGGGGAAAGATTTGGAGGGCAGCCTCGTGGAGTGTGCGACTAATCAGGGCAGCACGGTCCTCTATGAGCAGTATGTGATCGATGTAGGTTAGGAGTCCGTTTAGGCGTCCAGAGTAGGCCGGTGAGAGGTTGTGATCAAAGTGTATGTTGTGGTAGGTGTCGTGCTTCCTATGTGGTGTGTGTGGTGTGGCTAAGCATGGGGTGGCGATAGTGAAGAATAGGTATGTGTGATCAGCTCCTGGAGGGAGTGGTGCTACGGTGAGGTCGGTGATACATGAAGTGAAGGTAGGGGATCCCATGATGTAATCTACTACACTAGTGCCCCCCCGTGTGGGAAGCAAGTAAAACCACTTGAGGAGGGCCATAGGTCGAGCCCGTTGTAGATGATGAGATCATGCATCCTGCCCAAATCAAGGAGCGCGTGTCCATATGGTGTAACAGGCCCGTGTCGGTCCGATGAGGTCCTAGTCATACCTGCTCCATCTAGGTCCATGTTTGGAAGCATGATAGAGTCGTCTCGGAAGTCCAGGAGTGGTGCCTGTCGCGTACTCGTCCTGGCGTTGAAGTCCCTAACAAGGAGAACTTCCCCGCGGGCTGAAATGTCTGGGATATCCTGATGTAAGGGTGCATATGGAGATGTCTCACCCTCTTCTCGTGCCACTCTGGCGAAGTGGGATGTGTTTGGCGGGAAGTAGCATATTGCTATGAAAAGGTCACGGGTGTTTGTGCGTCAGATCCGGATCCACATGAATCGGGAGTGTGTGTCCTTCCTCTCAATGGAGATGGCTCCAGCGAGGGAAGACCTGTACAATACTGCGACCTCGCCTGATCCTCGGACTCCTCCTGTATCCCTCGTCTCATCCCTGAAGGCTGACTCCATGTGTAGCCATTGACTATTGGTAGTGGACGCTCTGGGCTCTGGTGTGTCTCCGTGTAAAAGACTATGTCTCGTCCTGTATAAGACTCCGAGAAGTTTCCTGGGTCTGACCATAAGGTGCCATTACAGTTCCAAATGGTGCAGTCTAGGGTCTTGAAAACCTGAGTCTCATAGGCCCCATCCCCCTAGGGGGTACGGGTGGGAGCCTGACGGGTGCCGGTCAACAACCTACCATCTCAGCAGACCACGGCCCATTTCCCCTCCTTGTGGGCAACATCCCGCTGCTGCAGAAGAACTCGTCGCTCCTCAATCTGTAGTGGTGTCAAGTCCTCGTCCATGGACAGGGTGGGATGCTCTTCTAGAGAGGCTCGGCGTCGGAGTGTCGCTAGACGAGCATGTGAATCTCTGAAGCGAATGACTAGGGGCTGCTCTCGGTTGGGATCTCTCCCAACACGCCTCCCTTGGCTTTATAGGAACCTCGACGTTCCTACTTTGTCTCGTTTAAAGGCTTCACCTCGATTGCTGATGTTATAGATGATGCTGGTACTGTGCTCCCCTTTTCTCTAGCAGCCACTACATATGGATTGGGCTCTCATTATCGTCCTTTGTGGCAACAAATTACTTCTATGCTCTCGCCCTTTGTTCCGATTCCTCCTTTGGAACTCCAGGACCGACTAGAAGATTGGACTTTGACTTCTCCAGGGTCCTCTTCTCATCCTTTGAGACTATCTCAGATTATTGTACCTGCATTGTATAAAATCCTTTTGCCTCAACCTTGGGTTTCAGAGAGAGGTGATTCTGTTTGGCGAATGCATCGCCCAGCCAAGTGGTGGAGGAAAAGATTACAGCAACTTTGGGCCTATAAAGTACCGCTTCGGCAACAGGTTTTCTTTTGGCGAGTTCTTTTGGGAGTGTTTCCATCTGGACAGCTATTAGCTCATCGACACATTGCTCCTACACTTTGCCATAGGTGTTCTACTTCTTTGGAGACTGTGCCTCACTTGTTTTGGCAATGTCCGTGCTCTCATGAGTTTTTTGATCTGCTTCGACAGCACCTGCGAGCGAGATTCCCATCTGTTCCGTTTGGGAAGTTCTTCTGGCTATTTGGGTTTCATCCATCCAGACTGGAGTTTCATCTTTTCTTCGTTTGGGTTCGCTACTGGGCACTATGGACTTTATGGACATATAGGAATTGTAAAGTCTTTGGTGATCCTACTTTCTCTCTGTTTGGCTTTTTTAGGCGTTCTCTGCAGCAATCTTTTTTTGATTGCTTGCAGACCCGCTGCATAGATCATGAGGTCTTTTTGGCATATACTGAAATTTTCAGTTGATGTAATTGTAGAACCTTTCTTTGAGGTTACTACTCATATAATATAATCAATCAATGATTTCACCACACAAAAAAAAGTGTGTGTGTTTGTGTGTGTGGTGTGTGTGTGGGTGAGAGGTGTGAGTCGGTGTGTGGTGTGTGTGAGAGAGAGAGAGAGAGCCCTTGCAGATCAGCTCTAAAGCATCCCGTAATCAACCCGTGAGCATCAGCACCCTGTTGCGCTGCATCAACGCCCTGAACTCGATCTTTTGGAGCAGACATAAGCCGCCGTACAGCTTCTGTACAGCTTCCGTATAGCTTCCGTACAGGTTCCATACAGCTGTACGGCCTGTACGGCCATTTTCGCCTGTGGCAGCCTGCTGCTCCTGCATCATCTCTGGTTCCCGGTCTGTTTTCTGCGCAGGGTTTTGCATCCGGACTACAGCTACGCCCTGATCTTGAAGGCCTTCGCTCCCATTTCTCTCCTCTTCAGTCTTCGGGTCTGCTGCACCTTTCCATTTCCCTTTGAAATATATTTCATACACCAGACTCTTATTCAGTCACGGTGAATAATGTGGACATGGGAGGTGCCTTTTACAAACTGAAATGGGGATTATTTGCAGGGGCTTGTTTTGACTGCAAAAAATTTGGACACATCGCTTCACAGTGTCCAATGAATCAGCATAAAATGCCTCTTGCTGTTTAACCGGTTCAAATGCCTACCAAGGATGCTCCTACTTCTATTGCAAATAAAAACAAAGGTAGTAGACAGCTTTCTGGAATTCAGGATAAAGGCACAGCTCCAGTGGTTTCAAATGGGAATGTTTCTTCACATTCACCTCCTACTATTCAACCCTCGACAAAAGGACAGAAACCTCCAATTGATGGATGGCAAAGTCCACGAAAAGTTATTTCTGCTAGAAGACTTCCACCCCCTCGTACTTGGAATGGTGTGTCTTCCAGTGGAAACACCCCAGAGGTCAATACAGGAATTGGGATCACATGGGCTGCAGTGACAGCCAGCAGAACACTCTTCCCTGAAGAAGAGGTTGCTGCTTTGCTGTCTACTCCTCAGGTGGATATTTCTTCTCAGGGGAGAAGCATTGACCCTGAGATAGAAATGCAGGGTTGACATCATGAAATTTGCTGTTGTACATAGTTGTTATATTACTATAAATATCTGTAAATATGACTGCTCATATCAAATGTTTTACACTCAATGTCCAGGGGATATGTGACAGTAGGAAATGGAAAACAGTGTGGCTGTACATCAATAGATTTCAGCCTGACATAGTGGCATTACAAGAACATAACCAACATGTCTATGCAGGAAAGATAGGACACTACTGTGGCTATGACATTTTCTTTGCTGGAGAGCACTCTTTCTCAGGGGTGGTCATTTTGATCAAACATGAGCTTCAACCAGTTATTGCTTTAAATGACCACAAAGGCAGATGACTTGTTCTTCAATGCATTATTCGAGGAGAGGTGTTTGAATTTGCCTCTGTTTATGCACCTCAATCCTCTAGAGAAAGAACTGAAATTTGGGATGCCATGCAACAATATCCATGGAGATATCATGCCTTTATATGTGGGGATTTTAATAATGCTCCTCAACAGGGAGACAATACCTCCAGACATACTCATATGTTAACCCCTAAAAGGCATGCATGGTCTCAATTATTGATGCATCTGGATTTGGTGGACCTTTGGAAGGAATTGCAGCCTTTGTCACCTGCATACACATTCCAACATAATGCTCTTTCTTCTTATCAGGCATGTCTGGATCGATGGTATAGTGTAGCTCCGCAACAAAATGGGGATTTTACATGCAAAATGTGGATTGACTATGCCTTTGTGCATTCAAATCATGCACCTCTATGGTTGCGGTTATCCTTTCATGATATGCCAGATGATAGATTGCCACAAAGGCGCCATCTGATCGTGAACAATAGCTTCTTGCAACATGCTATGTTCAAGGCCATGGTTACTGAAGCATCTCGCTCTCTGTCTTCTCGCAGCCATGTTCATATTGATGATGCCTGGGATTCTTTTGTTTCCAAAATGCAAGTTGTGATAAGAAGTTACGGCAAGTCTTACATGAAGACTCTGAGGGAAACTATTGCTCAGGCCAAACTTACTTGTCAGGATCTCACTGAACTCAGCCATCTTCGTTCGTTGTCCCTGCATGAGCAAACAACACTATGCCAGGCCAGACATTGTCTTCAACTCAATGATCATAGAAAACTGGCCAAATGGGAGACTAGAGCCAGACAAAGAGCCTTTACAGATAAAGGCTGCTCTTCCAAAGAATTTTTCAAAAGCTTGCATCAGAGGAGATTAAAAAGAGAAATTTGCAGGGTGCTTATGCCTGATGGATCATGGACCACCTCGCGGTCACGGCTTGCTTCTGATTGTGTGCAACATTTCTCTCAGCAATTTGGTTCTGCAGTTCCTCCCTCACAGCAAGCTTTGGATGCACAAAATTTGCTGTTACAGCATGTTTCTCCTATTATTTCTACAGTAAGACCGTCCCATCCTCGAGATTTCCATCTGCCGCAAGCTTTGGAATTGGAGGAACCTTTTACTGAGAGGGAACTATCAGATGCAATCAAAGCTTGCGGCAGATGGAAATCTCGAGGATGGGACGGTCTTACTGTTGAGTTTTTTCTAGAATATTGGCCTCTTTTGAAGCATACATTGCTGCATATGGTGAAGTCTGCATGGCAAAATCAGAAAATGCCAGACGCATGGAAGAGAGGTATTGTTAAACTCCTATTATTTCCACTACTCAAGCTTTGGAATTGGAGGAACCTTTTACTGAGAGGGAACTGTCAGATGCAATCAAATCTTGCGGCAGATGGAAATCTCCAGGATGGGATGGTCTTACGGTTGAGTTTTTTCTAGAATATTGGCCTCTTTTGAAGCATACATTGCTGCATATGGTGAATTCTGCATGGCAAAATCAGAAAATGCCAGACGCATGGAAGAGAGGTATTGTTAAACTCCTTCCAAAAAAACAAATCTGTGAATCTTTGGCAGACTGGAGACCTATTACCCTTATGCCAGTCATTTACAAAGTCACTACAAAAATGATTGTCGATCGGCTAAAGGGGTTTTTACATGATGGGTCGCATTCAGCCCAATATGGCTTTGTCCCACGTAGGCATAACACAGATAACATTGCTAATGCCTATGTTGGAATTAAATATGCCAAATACACACAGCAAGATGTTTTATTGCTGCAAGTTGATATTGCCAAAGCCTTTGATATGGTTAAATGGGATTTTATTTCATCGACTATGCACGCATTGGGATTTGGTACAAAAATGCAGCAAGTTATCACTTGGCTATATCAAGATAGTAAAGCTGCCTGCATACTTTCAGGGGATATTTCTACATCCTGGACTCTTGGCTATTCTGTTAGGCAAGGATGTCCCCTAAGTGCTTTACTTTTTGCAATAGCCACTCATCCAATGCTTCAATATCTGGACCACCTTTTGGACACTGACCAGTTGCATGGTTTGGAGATTACTGGCAGTCGCAGCATGATCGCTCAAGCATATGCTGATGATTCATTCTTTACTCCAAAAAATACTCGGAGTGATCTGTCCATGATTATGCAGGCTCTTTCTACATATGGATTGGCTGCTGGTCTTTAGGTCAATTTTCAGAAATCAAAATTGTTGCCGTTGCATGAACAGGAATGGCACAGTCTTCTGTGGCCTGGGGAAATTGTCCCCGCTTCTCAATTTATTCGACATCTCGGCTATCCTCTAGGTTGGGAACTCACCCGTTCCCAACAAACTGATTGGGTGTTGACAAAGTTGAGGGCAAAACTTGAATATTGGAAGCTTGCAACTTGGCCACTACATGTTCGTTTGCGAATCGCACAATCCATTTTGATAGCATACATACAGTTTTATCTGCCTCTCATTATGTTCACTAAGGCAGAGCTGAACTCCTTTATGTCAGCTATCATGGAAATTTTTTGGTGTGCCAAAAATGGCAGGAAAAGTCTCAGATTACTCTCTATGCATCGTCTCTGTTCTCCAAAGATGCACAGGGGTCTGAACATTCTCAATATTCACATGCATTTACTTGCTCACAGAGGAAAAATGATGTTGCAGTTTATGCAAGGAGATCAGCCGTGGGCTTTAATGATCCGCTCTCTCTTATTACATATTCATACTTCTGCCTTTGGGCATTGGCAGCCAACTCAGTGGGATTTCATATTTGGCTCTATCCAAGGCAAGATCAGAGGCTGCCCTTTTGTTTCTCGCCTACTTCTTGATTGGAAACATATCTTATCCCACTTGGAATGGCATGGCTGAGACTCTTTGTCGGGAAACTCTTTGAGGGCTGAGAATATTAATTAGTCTAAAGTATTCCACCCTTCTTTGGCCTTTCAAGAACCAAGACGTTCTTACTTTCTCTCCTTTAAAGGCAGCACATCTGTGGCAGATGTACTTCAGGATGATGGCACACTTTTATCTTTTTCTATGGCTGCCAGCAAATACGGTTTGGGAGCTCATTATCGTCCTCTCTGGCATCGGATTTCAGCAATGCTCCAACCGTTTTTGCCGGTACCTCGCATGGAACTTCAGAATAGGCTTGAGGATTGGATTCTACGCTCTTCTTACTCTTCTTCCTCCACTACCACTTTACAGGTATCTCCTTTCTGAGTTCCACTTTTTACAAAGCTATGGCTGAATATTCCTATGAAAAGACATTTCAAAAGGAACATTCGGTTCACTACAAGAAGCAAAAGCAGGCTGAGGGTCAGCATGACCCGGTACATGATACTCTTAAGGCCCAACTGGTCTACGATGTCATGCATGAAGGATTTGCAGACACAAGGAAAGAGTGGAAAGACTCGGTTCCATCAGTTGGCCTCAGGGTGGAAGTAGATGAAATTGTGGATCCTGTCAGAGAATATGCTAAAAATGCAGTAATTTTTCCTGGCCGGATGCCACCTACTGCAAAGATAGGCAACTGGTTGACTCATGCCCTCATGAAAGACTTTATGTGTGTACATGCAATGTGTAGGAGGCTTGAGCACTATCCATGCCTTGCAATAGAGACTCCTTCAATCTTGCATCATATTAACTCTTATATGCGATTAGTCAGCAATAAATTCAAAAAGCATAGAGAGGGTTTTGCACCACTTGAGCGAGCGATCATGAGCAGAAACCTCTTCTCCTAGCCACATCCTTTTCAGCCTAATTTTTTTTGCCATCAATGTTCATGGAATCTAATGCATTAGTTGATACTCCATTCATAGCAATTTCAGACATATCTTGGATAACGTTGATATGCACTATGTAGCGAGGGGTTTTTTTGAGGTTATTATGGTGGATGAGCTACACAGACAAATGCTTTTGGAACATTCGCCTCTTTTTTTTGGGCAGCAAATGGTGCATGTATTGCCATGGTCTCCCACAAGGGATTATCAGGCTTTAATCCGACACAAATGCCCGGTCTGGGTTTGAAGTTGTAGACTTCCCACAATGCATGGCCTCACTCTTGCCTAAAATTGCAGCTTCTTTAGGCAAAGTGGTCTGCCCACCACGACCTAATGGCAATTCAAATCGATTTTGCATTCTTTGGGACACTGATAATCCCACACCAGACTCTTATTCAGTCACGGTGAATAATGTGGACATGGGAAGTGCTTTTTACAAACTGAAATGGGGATTATTTGCAGGGGCTTGTTTTGACTGCAAAATTTGGACACATGGCTTCACAGTGTCCAATAAATCAGCATAAAATGCCTCCTGCTACTTTGCCGGTTCAAATGCCTACTAAAGATGCTCCTACCTCTATTGCAAATAAAAACAAAGGTAGTAGACAGTTTTCTGGAATTCAGGATAAAGGCAAAGCTCCAGTGGTTTCAAATGGGAATGTTTCTTCACATTCACCTCCTGCTATTCAACCCTCGACAAAAGGACAGAAACCTCCAACTGATGGATTGCAAAGTCCAAGAAAAGTTATTTCTGCTCGAAGACTTCCACCCCCTCGTACTTGGAATGGTGCGTCTTCTAGTGGAAACACCCCAGAGGTCAATACAGGAATTGGGATCACATGGGCTGCAGTGACAGCCAGCAGAACACTCTTCCCTGAAGAAGAGGTTGCTGCTTTGCTGTCTACTCCTCAGGTGGATATTTCTTCTCAGGGGAGAAGCATTGACCCTGAGATAGAAATGCAAGGTTGACATCATGAAATTTGCTATTGTACATAGTTGTTATATTACTATAAATATCTGTAAATATGACTGCTCATATCAAATGTTTTACACTCAATGTCCAGGGGATGTGTGACAGTAGGAAATGGAAAATTCCCCCACCGAACTCTGAGCTCCTGCGAGCTCCCCCCCCTCTGCTCCCCGTCTACCCCCCCCTCGCATGCTGCGCGGCCCTCCCTCTGCCTCCGTCAATTGCTGCCGCGCAGCCAGCCGCCTCCTCTCCGCCACGCCCCCCCTCCTCAGCCTCCACTCCCCCGCATTCTCGCGCCTCCCCTCTCCTCGCCACGCGCCTTCACCCCCCCCCCCGCCCCGCCTCGCTCCTCTCCACCCGCTCCGCTCACCCCCCCTCCCCACCCCGCCTCGACCCCCCCGCCCCGCTACACCCCACCCACCCAGCCGCTCCGCTCACCTCACCCATACTCACCCCCCCTCCACTCACCTCACCCCGTCTCCACTCCACTCACCTCACCCCACCTCGCCCCGCTCCGCCCACCTCACCTCACCCCTCCGCCTCGCTCCGCTCCGCTCACCTCACCTCCCCCTCTCCTTCTCCTCCTCTTCCTCCGCTTCCCCTTTCCTCTCCCCTTCCTTTTCCTTTCCTTCCCCCACCTTGGGAGTTCGCAGTTAGTCAAGCGATATGGCGGCTACGTGCCCGGAACCGGTGGCCCAGACGGACCCCCCCCCTCCATCAGCCTATCGCGTCACATTGACAGAGCACCAGGTCTCCTTGGTGAAGCAGGCCGCCACGGACTTCTCCCAGACATCAGTTTATGGGAGGGTCATTGGCTACTCCCCTTCACGAGCAGACATCAGGGACTGGTTGCAGGTCCACCCTCTACCTCGAGGACAGTCACATTGAGGAGGTTGCACTCATGGGATGTGGCATTTTCTGGCTTAAGCTCTCCTCAGCACAGGCTGCGAGCGACATAGTCAGGAGATCCCCCACTTCTGTGGGTGGGAAGATCATCCTCATGGTCCCTTGGTACAGGGGATTCAGTGTAGCGGACTTCGATGCCTGCTTTCGCATTCCTCGCCACCCAGTTACCCTTATCTTCCCCGGTCTCGCAACCGAGCTTCGCCCAATCATCAAGGACCTGGGGGCGCACTTTGGTTGGCCTATGCAGGACACCTACGTAGATGCGGCGGCAGCCCAAGGGGTGCCACGTGTCAAAGTGGCAGTCCTTGATCCACAGAGCATCCCCTCGGAGTTCGAGATAGAGACAGACGCAGGTGTGGTGACGCAGCGCATTTTGGTCACTGGTCACCCAAACCAGTGTTTGAGATGCCATGGCTTCGGGCACCAGGCTCGCTCATGTCCTCGCTTCACGGGTACAGAACCTCAGAAGATCCCCGTTCAGGCAACTCAGGAGCCTCCGCACTAGTCAGCGACATCCCCTCCCGAAGGGGAAGGCTGGACGGAAGTCAAACGAAAATGGAAGGGCAACAAAGCAGCCCCCCAAAAACCTACCCATCTACCGCAAGAGCCCCCTCCGATGGTCCCTACTCATCAGCGGCCCGGTAAGGGGAAGGAGAAGGGAAAGGAGAAGGTCAGCCAGCCTCCCCCTCATCCCTCACCCCACCCTCCCCACCCTCCCCCCTCCTCCTCGATTCTCTGGCCCCCTCCCCCTCCAGGACCCCCCCCCCCCCGCATCAGTGGTTTCCGCTCCACCCTCTTCCTCGAGCATGATCCATAAGGAATCCCCCCCCCCCTCCACCTGCGCCACCTGCAGCCCCGAAGCCAGCCCAGACCTCACCCTCGTCTATCCCTCCGGGCCCGACGGCGGAGATAGGCCCTTCCCCACAGGTGGCCAGCACCCCTCCCTCCGGTTCAGACTCCTCATCTTCGTCCCCAAGCCCAAGGGCTGTTCCTAGAGCTCTTTCATTGGAGTTTTACCGAGCAGGTCCTTGGGACTACTTGGATGCATCGGGTATTGGATCCTTTCCCGCATGCCTAGACATCAGCATCTTCTTCCTCCGCAAGGGGGCGGAGGGTAAGGTGTCCATTCTTGCTCCGCACGATGGTCCTAGCTACTCCTTCACTATCTCCAGTGAAGGGAATGAGCAATGGACGAATGAAAATGTTTGGGAGACGATACGAGACTAGACCCAGGAGCAGGTGCAGGACTGGATTGGTAGAAGGGCAGCGGAGCTTCTTCAGCAGCAGTGGCGGGAGGGTGATGTTCGTCTGCGTTGGCGCCACAGCGCCAAACGTTTCCGACTCCTGGTCATTATTAGACCACCGCTGGAGTGGGCTTACGCAAAAGGGCTTCGCTCCTGGAGGACTTCAGAGGTTGCATGTTTCTACAGCATTTCCTTGGCAGAGGCGTCGAGCTGGTTAGAGAGAGCTTACCACCACGGGACGAAGGGCCTTTCCCCTCTGCTGAAGGTTTTAAAGGATGGATCCGATGACCCGGCCTCTCCTTCGAAACCTTCACAGAAGCGCCTTCGTCTCCACACAGGACATCCTCCGACCACTTCGACTTCGACCACAAGCAGACAGCTGTTTGTGGCCCACCTTCCCTCCTCATGAGTTTACACATTATCTCTTGGAATGTTAACGGGTTTCACTCATCGGGCACCCGTGGCCCCAGGAAGATGGTACTCAGACAGGAGCTCCAGCCAGCCTTGGTGGGAAAGGTAGATGTGCTCCTACTACAGGAACACAAGCTTTCGGCTTCACAGACCAGTCTTTGTGGGAAGGTCCTCACAGGCCGCTCCCACACCTACTGGGAACCTTCGATTGGCGAGCAGGGGAGAAGCAGGGGTGACTGTACCTCCATCGACGCTTCTCTAGTTCAGCATGTGTTTGGTTTTGGCACGTTGATCCCAGGACGTGCGCTTTGGGTGGGCTTTCATATTGAGGGATCCCGCATCGGCATCCTCAATATCTACGCCCCGACCGATCTCAGACGTAGATCCATTTTTTGGAGATCCTTGACAGACCTGTTGCCAGAGATGGACTCTTGGATTGTAGGAGGGGACTTCAACAACCTTGAGACCTTAGAGGATCAGCAGGGAAGGGGCCCAAAGTTCCTCGGTATAGCTCAGGCAGAGCAGGCAGATTGGGACTCCTTCCTCTTTGCAGCGGGAGGTCGGGACAGTTGGAGGGAGCCTTCCTTTCGCAGATGGCCTGGGAGTCTGGACTTCTCTTGGGGTTACAGGAGGGAGGGAGGCAGACTTCTGGAGCGGCTGGACCGTTTCTATGTCAGTGATTGGGCGCTTGGCAGAGGAGGAGAGTCAGGAGTGGTTCC